>NC_091952.1:20632952-20932952 GCF_031021105.1 Erythrolamprus reginae | reverse complement strand
CAAGCGCCTGCAGCCAGTGAGGAGGAGGCGGTATGGCACGCACATCTCCTGGCCAAACCGCAGATGGCCAGGCACAAGAGATCTTGACAGGTGCTGGCCAGCCGCTGCCATTGAGGCAAGCAGGTAGCAGTGCAGCATGTGCAGGGCCACCCACCCATCAGGCCTGCTCACCTGCTGCTGCCTGCCGCTCAGCCCCACCCACCCATCAGATGCTGCCTGCCAAGGAGCCACCGGAGTCTGGGATCGGGGAGGCGCTGCTAGCTCTGTCCTTGGCTAGGCACAAGCAAAAGGAGTGCCAAGGGAAAGTGGGGCTGAGGTCCAAAGAGGGGGAAGCTGCCATGGGTGCCATGGGCCATCGCTGGGGAGTTCAGGTCTGGCCTCGGTGGAGAGTACATCCATGTGGCCAGAGCTCAGGCCAGCTGCCGCTGTTGCTGGAACTTTGCTTGGCATTTTCTTGCTGCTGTCATGTTAGCAACAAAATGCCAAGTGAAATAACAGCAGCAGCCGGTCTGAGCTGCACCACGTAATTGTAATCTCCTGCCCTGCAGTAGGCATCTCAGGCCACGGCAATGGGGTGCCTGAGAGAGTCATCCCATAGCCATAGTGAGAGGTGCCTGCCGCAGCATGGGAGAGCACAGCCATGCGGCCAGAGCTGGGGTGAAGTGCTGCTGTTCACTCCTTGACATTTCCTTGCTTCCGCACATGCGCAAAAGCAAGGAAATGCTGAAAATCGGCAGAATTGTGCATGCGCTTCAGCCTCTGCACATGTGCAGGAAACCGAAGGGTGAGCGGGGGGCACACACGCCCCCCTTTGGAGCATTCTAGTAGGGCCGTGAATGGCTGCCCTTTCCTGTCTATATGAGTCTGCACAATATAAGAAGGAAGAAGTATATCCAATTAGAAGTACTTATTAATTAATTTAACATCTTTGTTCCCTCTAACATTAGGTCTATTTTGTCCCCATTTTCCATCAGTATGTAAATTCTAAAGAGAGGAGAACCTTTGCCCACATGCACAACTCACACATATGCAAACCTTATAAATGTTTAAATGAATTTCTCTACGTATTCTTCCCTGCCTCAATCTTTTTAATTGTTTTTTTTTCATTTTTTTTTAAAAAACCCTCTTTCGCTCCTATTTTTACCAAATGAATGCTTTTTGAGCACATTTTGTCTCAATGTGAATTTTTAATAACATTTGTTGAAGTGTGAAGCCCATCATAAAAATTTAGAAAAGTCGTGATTTGAGCTCAATATTATAGTCAGGTTCATTAATATGCTTCAGAGATGCCAATAGGGTCAGTTCACATTTAAAAAATAACCCAAATGAATTTCTCCTCCGTTGTTAGATTCTTTTGTGTCAGAAAATTTCCAGTTTTTAGTATGCTTTTCACAGAATATTCAGAAATACAGTTTTCATGGGAAGGAGGGGGGACAGATGAATCCTAGAATGAAATATGGAAAATTTTCCAGGGATCTGTGAAAACCTTCAGATAGAATAGAATAGAATAGAATTTTATTGGCCAAGTGTGATTGGACACACAAGGAATTTGTCTTGGTGCAGATGCTCTCAGCGTACATAAAATAAAATATACATTTGTCAAGAATCATATGGTACTACACTTAATGATTGTCATAGGGGTCAAATAAGCAATGAAGAAGCAATATTAATAAAAATCTTAGGATATAAGCAACAAGTCAACATGGGAGAAAATGGGTGATAGGAATGATGAGAAAAACTAGTAGAATAGAAGTGCAAATTTAGTAGAAAGTCGGACAGTGTTGAGGGAATTATTTGTTTAGTAGAGTGATGGCGTTCGGGAAAAAACTGTTCTTGTGTCTAGTTGTCTTGGTGTGCAGTGCTTTGTAGCGACGTTTTGAGGGTAGGAGTTGAAACAATTTGTGTCCAGGATGTGAGGGGTCAGTAAATATTTTCCCCGCCCTCTTTTTGACTCGTGCTGTATACAGGTCCTTAATGGAAGGCAGGTTGGCAGCAATTGTTTTTTCTGCAGATAACTAATAGAGGAAATTTTTGAAGCATGGAGAAAGAAATACAATTCATCTACTATGGATATAGTGAGATGGATGACTATAGAACTCAAATCAATCAAATAAATAAAAAAATACATAACTATAAATCTGACCCATCTCAGAGCAATATGTCATTCCAGCAATTTTTTCATCTTATATAAAATTGATACTGACAAATGCACATACAACTTTGCACTTTTGATCATACATATATTACACATTCATCTCATGCAAAATGTTTTTTTTAGTGATGGGAGATTGTCTAAGGAACTTTGCTTGGTCCCTGCCTTCTTTTCTTTTAAAAGAGCAGCCAAAATGCTTGTCTTTTACTAGTGAGGAATTGCCAATTCCTGTTTTCCTTGGTTGGCCTTTGTATTTGTTGCATTCTGCCTTTTGTTGATTCCTGGCCACCTCAAACTAAATTGAAAGATGGGTGATACATAAATAGTATATTTATGCAGCTTCATTATCTACTCAGCAGATTCTATTTCATTGTACACAACTCCGGGGAATATATGTCCTTTGCATACTACCTTGCCTGAAGTGTCTTTTATTCAATGACTACAACATACAGTAGTTTGTTTGCAAGGTTTAAGATATTGTCTTGATTTGAATATTTATTGATTGTAATGTTTCACACTGATTTTTGAAAAGAAGTGATACAAACATACATAATAAATATGGGTTCAGGTTATCGGAAAGACTGGCTTATCCCAATGGAATTAGGCTGCCCAAACCATGCCAGCAGAATGACATGTTGAGCTGTGTGATTGTTTTTTAATAAGGGTTTCTTAATGTGTTCTGTTTTTTAATATTGGATTTGTTGACTGTACTGTTGTTGGAAGCCGCTCCGAGTCCTCGGAGAGAGGCAGCATACAAATCTAATAAGTAAGTAAGTAAGTAAGTAAGTAAGTAAGTAAGTAAGTAAGTAAGTAAGTAAGTAAGCAAGCGAATGAATGAATAAATAAATGAATGAATAAATAGATGGATGGATAGATAGATAGATAGATAGATAGATAGATAGATAGATAGATAGATAGATAGATAGATAGATAGATGTTGATGTTGTGAGTGGTCCATGTCTGGCTCAGTTGGTCATGAATTTTGAGGGCCAAGAGATGGATGCATATTGGAATCCTTGGCCCATGTTCTTAGCACCTCAGTCTGAGAGTCAGAGTGAGGAGGAGTTAGGGACCGAGAACCCATCAGGGACTGCAGTCCCCACCACCCCCAGTTATGGTATTGATTGAGTCAGAGGAGGAGGATGGGGAATTAGAGGAGGAGGAGGACCCCGTTAGATGCAAGAGTCAGGAGAACTCTTGTCTAGACATAAATATTTGAGAAAGAAGGGTTCTTGGCATTAATAGCTCTATGGGACATTTGCCATGCCTTGTCAGTATATAGGGGACAGTCTGAGGGGAAGTAGGCATGGTGAACAATGTTTGCAATAATGGTTGGATGAGCCAGCTTCAGGGTTCAAGGAATACTGCGCTTGTAGACTGTTCTAATTAATTGGAATCTCATCAGCAAGCAATCCCAGTGTCTGACAAAAACCCACAGAGAAATTGTAAGTCCGTATTGAATGACAGAAACACTTTCAAAGGAATTTCCCTAATTGAGTTTGACTTCAGACCTGGGAGCCACTCCTTATCTCAGAGGCATTTTTAGCTGAGAACGCTGCTAGCATGGACTAAAAATCTTAACCTGTTTTGTACTGGACATTTTAATAGTAATGTAGTTTTTAGTTTGGATTCTTTGAGTGTGTGTGTGCTTCTTGATTCTGATCGGACCCGACCCTAACCAGAACAGATGCAGACCCCATCAGTCAAGGAATTTTGGCTGGCAGAATCTTCTCTGCCATGTTGCCCATCATCTGGAATATCTTTTCCTTTTGAGTGAGATCCATACCTACCTTTATGACTTTCCAAAAAGTCTTGAAGAAGATATTTCTTGGACAAGAAATCAAATGTCTTCAAGGAAAAACTATATCCAGTTGCCTTTTGAAAAAGCACCTTTGAGACAACCATGACCTAGATGACTGAGAATCTCCATAGATGCCTTGAAGACCATACTCTGCCAGCTGACCTGGGAGACCCAATGGGGGATGGTCTTGGTTAATGGATTACTTTTTTTTAGCATTTACTCTTATGTAAAGCTTCACAGTGCTTTACAGCCCTCTCTAAGTGGTTTACAGAGTCAGCATATGCCCCCTCCCAAAAAATCTGGATACAGTGATCCCTCGATTAGCGCGGGGGTTACGTTCCAAGACCTCCCGCGCTAATCGATTTTCCGTGTTATAGTGGTGCGGAAGTAAAAACACCATCTGTGCATGCGCGCCCTTTTTTTTCCATGGCCGCACATGCGCAGATGGTGGAGTTTGCGTGTGGGCAGCGGGGAAGACACAGGGAAGGTTCCTTTGGCCGCCCAACAGCTGATCTGCTCCGCAGCGCGGAAGCAGCGAGGAGCCGAAGATGGAGTTTCCCCGTTGCCCAGGCAAAGGGGAAACCCCATCTTCGGCTCCTCGCTGCTGCCGCGCTGCGGAGCAGATCAGCTGTTGGGCGGCCAAAGGAACCTTCCCTGGGTCTTCCTGCTGCCCAGGCAAAGGGAAAACCCCAAGAGAGCCAAAAGAGCACCGGGCCGGTTGGTTCCCAACCAAAAGAGTTTACCCCGATTGTCCTCGGTGGGGGAAAACAGCGCGTCACCAGGCTCCCCATCTTCAAGAGAGGCGCGACGGCTAGCCAGGATCCACGCAGGGGAGAAAAGGCGCGCGCTCCCAGCCGCTGCGCCCCGCTTGGAGAGCAGCGGCGAGCAGAGCACAGAAGACGACGAGGCTTTCGAGGGCTCCAAGGCGGGCGGTGGCGCGTCCTTCGAGCACGCCGGCGGCGACCCCAAGCTGAAGGTGGCCACCACACACACACACGCCGCTGCCGCCATCCACCCCGCCGGGTTCCCCGCTTGCTACCTCTTCGCCTTCTCCCGCCTCTGAGGCCGACCAGCCCAAGCCGCAACAGACACACACACACATACACGCACTCCCTCTCTCGCGCTCACACAGACGCACTCAGACAGAAAAGAAAAAAAAATCCCCAAAAGAGAGGGACAAGAGGCAGGCACAAAGTGGGGGCACAAGGGGAGCTGCCCGGCAGAGGTTGCTTTTTTTCTTCTCGTGGGCAAGTGGAGGGGGGGAGAGAGAAGGAAAGAGAGAGAAGGAAAGAAAGAGATGAGAGAGGGAGGAAGAGAGTGTGAGAGAGGAAGAAAGAGAGAAATGATAGAAAAAAGGGGAGAAAAAAAGAGAAATGAGAAAATGATTGAAGCAGAGAATGACAGGAAAGAAAGAGAAAGAGACAGAGAAGTGACTCTTGGTGATGACGTATGACGTCATCGGGTGGGAAAAACCGTGGTATAGCAAAAAAAACCGTGGAGTATTTTTTAATTAATATTTTTTTAAAAACCGTGTTGTAGCGTTTCGCACTAATCGAGACCGTGCTAATCGAGGGATCACTGTATAACAATCTAGGTACTTAGATTCCTCCTCCTCCCCACATGCATGTTGCTCAATTCCTTTCCATCATGGTTAATTGAATTTTTATCTGATCTTTTAACTGTTCTTAACTGTATTTATTCACTGTTTTAATATTTTATAAGGTATTTTAATGGTATGACTGTACTGTAAGCTACCTAGAGTCACCTTGGTGAGGTGGAAGA
This sequence comes from Erythrolamprus reginae, assembly GCF_031021105.1. Classification (NCBI taxonomy): domain Eukaryota; kingdom Metazoa; phylum Chordata; class Lepidosauria; order Squamata; family Dipsadidae; genus Erythrolamprus; species Erythrolamprus reginae. The sequence continues at coordinate 20,927,217 of NC_091952.1, read as the reverse complement.
CATAGAAGTCTAATAACACAGGTCTACCAAAAATATTTTTTGTAATTATCGCAGCTGACCTTGTATTTTTTCTGAATCGTATAATTTCCACAGAGTAGCATCATCATTATAATGTAGTAGCATCATTATTATAATTATAATCATTATTATAGTGTAAGAAATATACTGGCAACATTAAGAAAACAGTAATCTACATATCAGAAATAACTTATTTTCAACTTCATTCTTATTTATGCTTTTATATTTATATGCTCGGAATGATTACCAAATGGTTTAAAAATTTGGTAATTTGATGAGAGTATAGCTTGATCTTAAAAATATTAGGGGCAAGACAGAATTAAGTAAAAAGATTTGATTGATAAATAGATTGATGCACACATAGTCCTACATAGAAGGAATGCACAGAAATAAACAAGGCAAGGTGACAACAATAGAGCCTGAATATTATTAAACTGGTCTGCTATGGTTTTTCAGACTTAATACTCTGTGGTACATTATTTCACGTAATGCAGTCCCATAATTGAAATTCATGAACCTTGCATTAGCTGGATAATTGGAATGCCCGAGACATGTACATGGTACTTATTCTGTTCTTTGCTTGGGACATGTGATACAACTTTCCTTTTAGTTCATTGATGTAATAAAGAATGTGATCAAAATGTTACACCCATTTAAGCTATGTTGGGTTCTGGTTTTCTTCACTGCCAGTTTGCTCAGGTATGTGCTTCGTGTGGTGCATTCATGTGAATGCGCAGTGCTAAAACAAAGATGGCGGCACCATAGAAAACCAGCTCGGGGGCATGGCAGGTCTGGGTCACTGCTGGTTTCAGTAACCAAGGCCACCAAGTTACTACCAGTTCTTCAAAACCAGTCCGAACCAGGAGGAACCTACTTCTGATATACATATACAGTGTTCCCCCGATTTTCGCGGGTCCGAGCTTCGTGAAAAGTCTATACCACATTTTTTTTAAAAAAAATATTGTTAAAAAAATACTCCGTGGGTTTTTTTGCACACCAAGGGTTTTCTGGGGCTGCCCGATGTACAATACTGTGTGTTTTAACTCTTCTCCTCCTCCTTCTACCTCAGCCATCCTGCTTCTTTTAATAAAAGCTCCACTTCCATCCCAGCCTTCCAATCCCACCCCTTTAATTCTCAGAACTTTGGTACGCTCCAATTGAAGCCGAGCCTTACTGCCACCCTGTTGCCCCTGTGGGTTCTGGGGGTAAGTAAAACCAGGAATGGAGGAGGAAGGGGGAGGAAGGAAGGAAAGAAAGGGAGCATCTCTACTTCACGGAAATTCAAGTTTCGCGGGTGGTCTCAGAACGCATCTCCTGCGAAAATCGAGGGAACACAGTAATGCATATTTACATATGCAATACATTTACATGCACCCACCTCTGATATACATATAATGCAAACATATACATATGTTTGAAATGTTTTTTCTTTTTTAAAATGCTCTTCTAAACTTCCTTGTTTTCTGCTTTGTAAATCAGTTCTAAAGATCTGTTTCAGTAAATTACTATTTTTAAAACTAACTTGGCACCTTTAGATACTCCAACAGCTATGTTTTTGCCAATGAAAGAACATACGTTTGCAGTTAAATAATTGGGTATTATGAAAATATATGTTCTCTTTGGCTTTAAAACCCAATTAGGATCTCACAAGTTTTTTCCCCTCTCTAAATAAAGAGAATTATGTTCTCAGACTACGTATAAATTATTACCCTTTAATATTTAATGCAAAGTAATAAAAATCCAAAGACATTTTTAATTGGTTTTTTCAGATGACTTGGTTAAAAGTCTATATTGTAATAGATTTAGAAAGGATTAAAGCTATCAAATCATACTGATAAATAGGCCCATAATTCTTGGCCAAGATGTGAGCCATCTAATTCTGTCACTTACTGCATCATTGCTATGGTGGCAAAGACAGGATAGTTCAGTCACTGTTAGACACTAATTTAGTTCAAAGGAAACTACTTTCCTACTTAACTTCTGGAGTAGACCACTGTAGCCATGATTATTATCAATTTGCTACTTTGGCTGGTTTCTCCACTGCAGCTATTCTTCACCTGAATTACAATGATCAGTTTATCAGATGTTCCCTTTAAATGTATCATAGGAACATAATTTGTGGATGTTGTGGCATGCTTCAGTTTGTTAATATTCTGTCTATATGGGAGGAACAATAAAGAAATCAGCTTAAAAGAATCTCTATGTGTCTTTCTGGAACCTGACATCAATCTTGCCAAACTAAAGCATGCTTCCATTCCATAAAGCATATAGTCTAGGGCAGGGGTAGGCAAAGTTGCTCTTCTATGACTTGTAGACTTCAACTCCCAGAATTCTTGAGCCAATCATGCTAGCTGAGGAATTCTGGGAGTCGAAGTCCACATGTCATAGAAGAGCCAACTTTGTCTAACCCTGGTCTAGGGAACTATTAGGGAGGAGTTGTCTTCGCCCTCTTTCTCTCACACAAACTATCTGAACTGAGTTGTCTCTTGTTCCTCTGGGATGCACTCCCTCCCACTTTGGGAACCTGGACAACTTTCCATCAACCTGCAATTCAAATGAAACCAATGGGTAGAACATAGGGGTGAAATTCAAAATATTTCCCTACTGGATCTCTGGGCATGGCTTGGTTGGCACGTCAGGGGAAGGATACTGCAAAATCTGGAACCAGCCAGAGGTGATATTTGCCAGTTCTCTGAACTACTCAAGATTTCTGCTACTATTTATTTATTTATTTATTTATTTATTTTATTTATTTATTTATTTATTGGATTTGTATGCCGCCCCTCTCCACAGATTCAGGGGTGCCTAACAACAGTAATAAAGCAGTATATGACAATAATCCAATACTAAAAACAGTTAAAAACCCATTATATAAAAACTAATCATACATACAGACACACCACGCATAAAATTGTAAAGGCCTAGGGGGAAAGAGTATCTCAATTCCCCCATGCCTGGCAGCAGAGGTGGGTTTTAAGCAGCTTACGAAAGGCAAGGAGGGTGGGGGCAATTCTAATCTCTGGGGGGAGTTGGTTCCAGAGGGCTGGGGCCACCACAGAGAAGGCTCTTCCCCTGGGTCCCGCCAAGTGACATTGTTTGGTTGACGGGACCCGGAGAAGACCCACTCTGTGGAACCTAACTGGTCGCTGGGATTCGTGCAGCAGAAGGTGGTCCCTGAGGTAATCTGGCCCAGTGCCATGAAGGGCTTTATAGGTCATAACCAACACTTTGAATTGTGACCAGAAACTGATCAGCAACCAATACAGACTGCGGAGTGTTTGTGTAACGTGGGCATATTTGGGAAAGCCCATGATTGCTCTCGCAGCTGCATTCTGCACAATCTGAAGTTTCCGAACACTTTTCAAAGATAGCCCCATGTAGAGAGCGTTACAGTAGTCGAGCCTTGAGGTGATGAGGGCATGAGTGACTGTGAGCAGTGACTCCCGGTCCAAATAGGGTCGCAACTGGTGCACCAGGCGAACCTGGGCGAACGCCCCGCCAGTACCTGCTGAATTTCACTGCTGGTAGAACATAATATAGGATAACTTGTTTCAGTAATTGTTGAGTTGGAAGGTTCTACCTATACGTGTACAGAGAGCTCAACTACTACTTGTGATTAGAAAAGTTAAAATAAAATCATTTTGCATATCAGGGAACTGGCTATCTTTCATTTTATATAATAGGAATGGGATGATTTAAAGAAAGAAACCTATAAGAAGAATTTTTTGTATATACTTCATATCATCCTTGGCTTTACAATGGTTTTTGAGTCATATTCTACAGCAAACAAGACATATTGAGTTGTGATTAATATCTTCAAATGAGGAGAATAAAAGTGACCATTTGTATGAAATATCAATTTCATACATTAAATTAGCTATTTGGAAATATAACAAACATAGACACACATGAACAAATAATAACAATTATTGATGTCAAAATGTTTCTAAAAAAGCTAAAAACATGTTCCTGAGCATGGTGTTTATCTCTGCAGCAGATGACAATATTTTCTTATCTCACCAGCTGTAGAATGCATTTAGCAAATAAATTATTTTGTTGCTTAAAGCTAAATATGAAATAATTAGCAAGGATAAGATTTGAATTCGAGTATCTTAGATCAGCTCAGGTCACAGGACAAAGAGCAAAATAAAAATTTCAAGATGTGTGGTATTTATTAGATATATTAAAAAGTTGTTATCAAGAATCCATCTGCTGCTCTCTTAATCGTCTTGGAAAATATTTTGTGCATGTTTATTCTGCATCCCAAAATTGGATGGAGCCTGGAGAGCATTTGAATTTCCTGGAATTTTCTTCCCCTGTGTTCAAACTGCATTTTAGGGTGTTTTAAAGTTCCTTTTCAATACCTTTTGATTAAGCTTTTAGTGAAATGGCCAAGGGTACAACTATTCTCAATTACACCCTATGTCCATCATTCTACAGTTTGCTGGGCTCCCCCTTTTACCTGATCTAAAAGAAACCATAGGGATTTAACTGAGAAATGGGAAATCATTCAGATTTGGTCAAAAAAGTGCAGGCTTTGAACTGCCCTGTCAACAATGCCCTCATCACCTCGAGGTTTGACTACTGTGACTCTCTCTACATGGGGCTGCCTTTGAAGAGTGTTCGGAAACTTCAGATCGTGCAGAATGCAGCTGCGAGAGCAATCATGGGCTTTCCTAGGTATGCCCATGTTACACCAACACTCCGCAGTCTGCATTGGTTGCCGATCAGTTTCCGGTCACAATTCAAAGTGTTGGTCATGACCTATAAAGCCCTTCATGGCATCAGGCCAGAATATCTCTGAGACCGCCTTCTGCCGCACGAATCCCAGCGACTGGTTAGGTCCCACAGAGTTGGCCTTCTCCGGGTCCTGTCGACTAAACAATGTCATCCGGCAGGGCACAGTGGAAGAGCCTTCTCTGTGGCAGCCCCAACCCTCTGGAACCAGCTCCCCCCAGAGATTAGAATTGCTCCCACCCTCCTTGTCTTTCGTAAACTTCTTAAAACCCACCTCTGCCACCAGGCATGGGGGAACTGAGACATCTCCCCCGGGCCTATACACTTTATGCATGGTATGCTTGTGTGTATGTTTTCTTTTTAATAAAGGGTTTTTAATGACTTTTAATTATTAGATTTGTTATATATTGTGTTATTATTGTTGTGAGCCGCCTCGAGTCTACAGAGAGGGGCAGCATACAAATCTAATAAATTGAATTGAATTGAATTGAATTGAATGGATAATCCTAAATAGGATTTTAATCTCACATGGCGTCTGCCAGGACTCTTATAAATGGGGCATTATATTTTCCCCTCAGTGTGAGTCAAATTATAGATCACATAATGTCTAACTGTCAGCTGAAGACGTATATCTGTCCAGTATCTGATTTTTTAAATATAAAATGAACTGCACTTCAATGGTAAGATGGTTTAGACATTGGTATTTGAACATAGATCTTTTTAACGTTTATATTTTATTGGGTTCTACTAATCTAGTTGAAACATTAATATAAATTCCAACTCTTTTTATGATATGCCATACACTAAATAAATAAATTCAGACATGCAAAGGAGACCTGAACAATGAGAAGACTGCACATACTGTACCTCTTCGCTACCATCAAGTCAGAAAAGTGCATAAATTATACATCCTAGTCATGATAATTTCAATTTTTTTTTCATGTTTCGGAAGCAATTTCTTTTCTGTCAAAACAGGAAGAGTCAATATCTACTGCAGACATCTCCAGCCCATCACTAATCCACACAAAATTCTCAGCTCCAAAATTCACTGGATAATTTTCAGATGGATAATTTTCAGATAATTTTCAAAGTCTTTTTTCACTCTTTCACTACCTCTGATGCATCTGTGTATGAGCATGAAGTTAAAAAAAGTTGGTAGATTAACTCAGCAACCGAGTTGTCGAAGCATGGAACTCATTACCTGACTCAGTAGTGTCAACCCCTAACCCCCAACATTTTTCCCTTAGACTATCCACGATTGACCTATCCAGGTTCCTTAGAGGTCAGTAAGGGGCATGCATAAGTGCACCAGTGTGCCTTCCGTCCCCTGTCCAATTGTCTCTTCTTATCTCATTTATCTTTTCTTCCTTTCAAATATGTTCACCTATACTTTTATATCTTTTCTTCTATTCTTTTCTTTATTTATATTATTACATATCTATTCTCTTCAATGTGTATTGGAATGAATGAATGAATGAATGAATGAATGAATGAATGAATGAATGAATAAATAAATAAATAAATCATAATTGAAGATCCATAGTCAACACACATGCACACACCAGGGTTAAAACCTCAAAAAAAAAAAGAACTTTAGATCAAAAGTAAAAAAAAACAAAAACCAACAGTCAGGAAATTGTCTCCTATTACCACATTTTTCGAAGTATAAGACAAACCTTTTTACTTCCAAAAAGATAGTCAGAAACTGGGTGTGTGTTGTGGTTAGCTCTGGCCCAGCTCCTGCCCCAAGGACTGTGGATGTGGGGGAGACATCACATGATGCAGGCCTGTTTTGCCCCTGGTGGAATCTGCTGATGAAGGCTCCTCTGACCAAGAAGACATGAGTGACAGGGAGGAGGAGAGTGTGGCAGACAGCTCAGAAGGAGATCAATTATCTAGCTCCTCCTTGGATTCAGAACAAGAGTTAATGATACAGCCACGCCTGCGGAGAGCGATGCATAGGCAACAACAACTGAGAGATTATTATCAAAGAAAATGAGGCCACCTGTGGTAGGGTGGGGCTGTGGTAAGTAGTGAGGCTGCTATAAATAGCAGCCTGTGGATTTGGCCATTGTGGAGGATTATCTGATCGTTGTGTTTCGTGACTGCTTTACTGACTTTGACTTTTTGTGTGCTGATTTTTCCCCGCTTTGAAACTAAACCAGAGCAAAGTGTGTTTCACTTTGTGACAGAAGAAGGACTTTGAATTGCCTCACAGCTGCAAGCTAAGTATCACAGAACTGATAAGGGACTTGTACAAATTACCAGTTTGGTTGGAGACGAGTGCTCTTTGCTATACCAAAAGAGCGTTTAGTTTCAGTGAATTTTCATGATAAAGAACATTGTTTTGAATTTTCAAATGTGTGTGTGTCTGAAATTTGTACCTGTGAATTTTTGGGAGGAGTGTACCAGAGAGCCCGACAGAACAGGTGTGTATCACCCATCTGCCAGCCCCCCATCCTTCAGAGTTTTGGCAAAAATGGAGCGTGTGCAAACCATAAAGAGAATTGCATTGCAGGCAGTAGGCAGTTCTAGCCAGCGCTGCCACCCAAAAACCCTTTCCACCTCGATTCCAAAAATGGGTGTACAGTGATCCCTCGAGTTTCGCGATCTCGATCTTCGCGAAACGCTATATCGCGATTTTTTAAAAAATATTAATTTAAAAAAAAACCACTTCCGCGTTTGGCTTCGGGAGTCAGCTGGGAAGCGGCACGGCTGTTTTAGAAGGTCGCAGCCGGCCTGGGGGGCTTCCCAGCATCCCCCCGAACCCCCAACCCGGGTTCGGGGGGGTGCTGGGAAGCCCCACAGGCCGGCTGCGACCTTTTAAAACAGCCACGCCGCTTCCCAGCTGAGTCCTGAAGCCAAACGCCAAAGGCGAACTTCCGCGTTTGGCTTCAGGACTCAGCTGGGAAGCGGCGCGGCTGTTTTAAAAGGTCGCAGCCGGCCTGGGGGGCTTCCCAGCACCCCCCCGAACCCCCAACCTGGGTCTTCCCAGCCGCCCACGCAAAGGGGAAACCCCAGCTCCTCGCTGATGCCCGCCGCTCACCCGCCCGCCAGCAAGAGGGGGAAGACCCAGGGAAGGTTCCTTCGGCCGCCCAGCAGCTGATCTGCTCAGTAGCGCAGCAGCAGCAACAAGCCGAATCGGGGTTTCCCCTTTGCGTGGGCAGCGGGGAACGCAAACTCCACCATCTACGCATGTGCGGCCATAGAAAAAAAGGGCGCGCATGCGCAGATGGTGTTTTTACTTCCGCAACCCTACATCGTGAAAAATCGATTATCGCGAGGGGTCTTGGAACAGAATCCTCGCGATAATAGAGGGACCACTGTACAACCAGAACTGGCCACCACCAGAAATATGATGCTTTTTTTGGTCTCCATATGCTCCATATGCTCGGGAAGGGGATCATGGCACTTCCGCCTGAAAACACTTTCCTCCCCGATTCTAAATATGGGGTGTCCAACTGTGTGGAAAGAGAAGTTGCAGGGAATGAGATTGCAGTTCCCACTGAATCACTGCTAGTAGATAGAACTGCTAGCAGGCAGAGCCAGTTGCACATTAGTGCATTTGCAACTGGAAAAGGTGCAAAAAAGGGCAACAAGGATGATCAAGGAAATGGAGCACCTCCCTTATGATACCAGGTTGCAATGCCTTGGTCTCTTCAGCCTTCCTTCCTTCTTCCTTCCTTCCTTCTTCCTTCCCACCCGCCTTCCTTTCCTTCCATCCTTTCCTTTGTATCCCATTGCAATCAAACTGACTCCTGGTAGCTTACATGCTAGAAAACAACAATTCTAAGAATAACAGTACAGAACCTCTAAAATAATGTTATCCCCAAAGTAGCTTGAATGCTCTCAGGAACAACTCAACTGAACTTACTTTAACATCCTCCTAAGTGGTTAACTAAATGTTCACTAGGCCTCTGTCTCCAGAGAGCCCTTGTTTTGACAGAGAAGCAGCAGGCCTTAGCGGTTCCAAAAAGTAAGCACCAGGATAACCCCCCCCCCCCCTCTAAATTGGCTGCTTCTGTGTGGAGCAGGCAGCCCTATAAGTAAGGATGAACATTCTACATTTCTCTTGAAAACGTTCCAATTTGAAAAGTTTTCAAGAGAAATGTAGAATTTCCATCCTTACTTATAGGGCTGCCTGCTCCACATAGAAGCAGCCACTTTAGAGAGGGGGGGGAGTTATCCTAGTGCTTACTTTTTGGAATTCTATGCTCAGGACAGCTTTTCCTATGGATGAATCAGGTAAGGTAATTAGAAAACAAATTTAAATATAATATACATTTATTTCAAAGTAATTATCATGGACACAATGTAAAGTAGGCAAAGAATTAAGCTGTAAATCAGTCTCCCATTTGGAAAAAAAATAGTTGGGAAGGATTAATATTTTAATTTTTCTATTCTCACAATTCTAACACAATAAAGTTCTGATCTTTTTTTCAGGACTGGGGGGAGAGAATGAGAGAATGAGAGAGAGAGAGAGAAAGAGAGACAGGGAGGGAGAGAGAGATAATTTTTTTTACAGGCTTTGTTTATTTTAGAAACAAATGAATCCTAGTTGTATAGTCAATGTAGTTATGGAAAACAATGGAAATGAAGACAAATTGTATATTGCTATTACATTTGAGCTTATCCATGTTCACTCATCCACTCTAGGAACCTACATAAGAAATGAAAAGAGAAAAAACAAAACAAATCAGGAAGGACATAGGAATGAAGCACATGGAGCAGAAAACTGATAGATTGGAAAACAATGGCAGGTGCATGCATGCTCATGCCTGCCCACATCTTTAGCATAATCTCCAGGAATGCAGGTTGCTAAGGATGCCAAGGTGATCACTTCCTGGATTCCATGGAACCTGCTAGTGATGTCAAAGCTCCGAACGCGACCCCGAACTTTGCCCGAAGTTTCAAAAAATTTCAGGTTCGTGTTCGGCATACCAAACACCGCAAAATTCGGTATGGACCCGAATTGTGCGAGTTCAGTTCGCCCATCACTAATGACAAGTGAAGGAAATATATATAAACAATTGTATATTTATATAAGATATTAGACATCACTCTAAAAATGGCCATGTCCTTGCCTTTGATGCAAGTTCTCTGTATTTTGGGGAAAACAGGCATTTTTTTTTTTAAAAAAATGTTGCCGATTATTATTGGACCATTGCTTTATGTTCTTTATTTTGCCATATTTCTATATCTTAAGACCTCTCCCAATCTATCTTCCCAGTTACTCATCTATTGTCTCATTCATTTGTTCATTCGGTTAATCTATTCTAATGCACCCATTAAAATATAGAAAAATATAAGGCTAAACATCTTCATCTTTTAATGACCCCATAATCGCTTGTGGGGTGGAGTCTGGACAACTGAATGGAGGTGAGTGTTTACTGGCCTGATGCTCTTCCTGTTGCCAATGCAGAGTTTTGATCGGCCGATACATTCTCACTATACCCAGAAAGAGAAATATCTGCTTCTACCTAGGATCAAACTTACGGCCTCCTGATTGTGAGATGAGAGCTCCGCCTCTGGGCCATCACACCACTCAGAAATATATAAGGTTAATGAGCAGGGTAAACTCCAGAAATTACAAATGAAAGAGCAGCTTAGATTTACTAAAATTAGACCAACATCTGACAGCTATAGCTAGGGGGACCTTTGCACAGGTTCGCCTTATATACCAACTGTGACCCTACTTGGATCAGGAGGCTCTTCTCATGGTCACTCATGCCCTTATCACCTCACAGTTAGATTATTGCAATGCGCTCTACATGAGGTTACCCCTGAAGAGCGTTTGGAGACTACAGTTGGTCCAGAATGCAGCCGCATGAGCTATTGTGGGTGCACCTAGGTACACCCACATTGCACCTATCCTCCGCGGACTATACGGGTTCCCAATTGGTCTCCAGGTGCAATTTAAGGTGTTTGTCATTACCTTTAAAGCCCTACATGGCTTAGTGCCAGACTATCTACGAGACCATCTCCTACCACATAGCTCCCACAGGGTTGGTCTTCTCTGGGTCCCATCAGCTAAACAGTGTCAGCTGGTCGATCCACTGGGGAGAGCCTTCTCTGTGGCTGCTCTGAAACTCTAGAACCAAATACCTCCTGAGATCCAGACTATCCCCATCCTACTGGCCTTCCAGAAAGCTGTAAGGACCTGGCTCTTCCAGCAAGCCTTTGGCCGTTGTTCTGATGGTGTACCATCAAGATCTGGCCATAAATGGTATGCATGCTTTTTTAACTGTGGGGCTCAAATGGTTTTTAAATTGTTTTTTTTAGAGTTTTTAATGTTATTTATATGTTTTAATCTTTGTTGTGACCTACCTTGAGTCCCTCGGGAGATGGGCGGCATACTAAATAAAACAATAAACAAACAAATGCTTAGAAGAATAGACCTTAAAAATTATATTTATTTATTTATTATTTATTTATTACTTAGATTTGTATGCCGCCCCTCTCCGAAGACTCGGGGCGGCTCACAACATGTAAAAAACAAATCATAAGCAATCAGACAAATTTAAAATATTTAAATATTTAAAAAACCCCATATGCTAACAGTCACACACACAGACATACCATGCATAAATTAAACGTGCCCAGGGGGAGATGTTTCAGTTCCCCCATGCCTGACGGCAAAGGTGGGTTTTAAGGAGTTTACGGAAGGCAGGAAGAGTAGGGGCAGTTCTAATCTCCGGGGGGAGTTGGTTCCAGAGGGCCGGGGCCGCCACAGAGAAGGCTCTTCCCCTGGGGCCCGCCAACCGACATTGTTTAGTGGACGGGACCCGGAGAAGGCCCACTCTGTGGGACCTAATCGGTCGCTGGGATTCGTGCGGCAGGAGGCGGTCTCGGAGATATTCTGGTCCGATGCCATGAAGGGCTTTAAAGGTCATAACCAACACTTTGAATTGTGACCGGAAATTGATCGGCAACCAATGCAGACTGCGGAGTGATGGTGAAACATGGGCATACCTAGGTAGGCCCATGACTGCTCTCGCAGCTGCATTTTGCATGATCTGAAGTTTCCAAACACTTTTCAAAGGTAGCCCCATGTAGAGAGCCCCATATTAGTGCATTTAGGACAATATACAGGTCTGCAAATATGTAAGCGCACATTTTTGTTGTTCAGTTGCTAAATCATGTCTGGCTCTTCACAACCCCATGGCAGGCATCCCAAACACACATAGCCGCCCTGAGTATACGGAGAGGGGCGGCATACAAATCAAATCAAATCAAATCAAATCAAATCAGTCAGTCAGCCAGCCAGCCAGCCAGCCAGTAAATAAATATAAATATAGATATAGATATAGATATAGATATAGATATAGATATAGATATAGATATAGATATAGATATAGATATAGATATAGATATAGATATAGATATAGATATAGATATAGATATAGATATAGATATAGATATAGATATAGATAGATAGATAGATAGATAGATAGATAGATAGATAGATAGATAGATAGATAGATAAATATCCCCTCACTTCTTCAATACTTCATGTCAACACATTAAATGGGCTGGTGTTTCCATATGTGTGCACTTGACTATATGCTATATCAGTCTCTTCTTTTCAAATCTCTCTTGATCTGCACATCCTATGCTCTGCTTCCTGGCTTGCAGTAATGGCTCAATAGTGATGTTGTGCCATGTATTTTCCAGGATGAAATTTTTAGCTAGGATTCTCCCAATGCAACTAAGAGTGTAAAAGATTTAGGACCTCCAGAGCTTATCTGTTTGACACATAAAAGAAAAATAAAATGTTAGAATAACAGAATAACAGAGTTGGAAGAGACCGTATCATATCATTCCAGACAAGTGGCTGTTCAGTCTCTTCTTAAATATCTCCAGTTTTGGAGCACTCACAGCTTCTGGAGGCAACTCATTCCACTGATTAATTGTATTAACTGTCAGGAAATTTCTCCTTAGTTCCAGGTTGCTTCTCTCCTTGATTAGTTTCTATCCATTGCTTCTTGTGCTGCTTTCAGGTGCTTTGGAGAATAATACCACCTCCTAACTCTACACATTGGGATTAGGAAAATCACCTTCACCTCTTTTCTTTGGGGCATAGATTTATCTCACAAGATGTAAATAAAATCAAAATTTATTTTTAAAAGGGGGAAAGGATAAAATGCGTCAGCATGAGATAAAGTAGATAAATGCCAAACACAGACAGAAGCTTAAAAGGATCTTTCTGGCAAAACTACAGAATAAAAAAAATATGTAAGCTTCTATCACGAGCTCATAGATGTGCTAATAATATAAAAATAACACTGATGTAGAATGTTGAGTTACATAAATCACCGAATTTACTGATCATTTGAAGAGAATATAAATTTTAGAGACAGTAATCACCAAAAATAAAAGACACTTAAACACACAGCTTAACAAAAATTAATGCATACTTTCTAACTAGACATGTTATTTATTTTTTTAGGGAGTATGTTTTCTTGAAAGTGAAGTGCCGATGTGGTTTCTTGAATTTTTTCCAACTTCTTGTTGACTTTTCTTTTTATCTAAGCCTAAAGACATTCTCAACTCTTCCCACATCATTCCTGCTGTTTCCTTTCCAGAGTTCAAAATATAGTTTTCCGACAGTAGTCGCAATGAATAAAACCATTGCATTTCAAGGAGTTTAGTGACATATTTTATTATTTATTTATTTATTTATTTGATTTGTATGCCACCCCTCTCCAAGGACTGGGCGCAGCTCACAACGTAGCAAAATACAATATACAACATCAAAATCTAAAATCCAATTAATATAATTAACTACTCTAAAAGCCCTAGAACATTAAAAATCATTCATTCACATTCAAACAACAAGCATACATTGCATTTGTCGGCCAGAAGATAGGGTCTAGTGATCCCAAGCCCGTTGGCATAGATTGTATGGTTGATGGGACCTGGAGAAGGCCGAATCTGTGGGACCCAACCAGTTGCTGCGACTCATTTTGATTTCCCCTTCATATTAAGAAAAGTTTGGAGCCCATTCTGAGCTGACATTCAGTTTGGTTCTAAATGTTGCTCGCCGAATAAAGGAGGAATGAATTTTCACATAGGATCATTCTTTGTCAAGTGGACCAGGTGTCCACTTGACTGATTTTTGCAGCCTTATTTCAAAAGAAACCATCAAACAAACAATATATATGATAGAAAATACAGTGCTATTTCTAATGAAAGACAAATAAAAATGAGTGAAGGTGAGGAAACAGAGCTCTGTTTCATCACCTTCAATCATCTTCATTAGAAAGAGCAAGTCTTTATCTACTGCTCTCTGTTTTCTCACCTTCAATCGTCTTTATTTTTACTGCATTAGAAAGAGCACATAGTTTTCTATCATATATGTTGTTTTTGTAATGGTTTAGTTTCACATGAGGCTTTTATTTCTCCTGGTTCACTTGACAAAGAATGACCCCAAAGCTACATAGCTTTTCTTATCAATGAAATTCTCATGCTTTCAGTTCCTGTTTTAGAGTAATATGCCACCCAACCAAGATCAGGTCTTGCAGTCTCATAACAATAGAAAGAATCCATGGTGCTAGTTTTAACAAAACCCTATTACTGGCATTTAAGCTGGGTGCATTACTGCACAGACCAAGCCATGGGAACTTTGGAAATTGACTGCCCTTGGAGTATCTCCATTGTCATTATTAAAGAGTTCCTGATAGCTTGTAAGAAATGGAGGATCTTCTTGTTTGGTCTATATGCTTTTTATACTGTGCTTTAAAATCTGTCTGTTTGAGTTAAGGGTGAACCTTAAAATGTATTTATTCGTTGGTGTGCTCATTATGTCTGGAGCCAAAGGAACACATTTCATAGCACAACCCCAAAAGTGAGAGTTTGGTTACAATCTCTTTTTGCATTGTATTAAAGTTCATGTCTAAGAGAAGATTCATTTGAATGTCTGACCCATTGATGAATGTGATAGAGACGATTTAGAACCTTAGTGGCACAGTGGTTAGAGTGAAGTACTGCAGGCTATTATTATTATTATTATTATTATTATTATTATTATTATTATTATTATTTAGATTTGCATGCCACCCCTCTCCGAAGACTCGGGGCTGATCATCTGCTGATCACCAGGTTAGATTGAATCTCAGTAGGCTCAAGGTTGACTCAACCTTACATCCTTCCAAGGTCGGTAAAATGAGGACTGAAATGATGCACTTCTCTCCCAAATAAGACACTGGGTCAGAAGAGGGGGGGGCATTACATGCCCCAGAAACTCCCAGTCCCAGAACTGGCCAATCAGGAGTAACCCAGGCTGTTGCTAAGGATGTAACACAGATTGTTGGGGGAAATATACTTGCTCTCTGTAAATTGCTTAGAGAGGGCTGTAAAGCACTGTGAAAGGGTATACAAGTCTAAATACTTTTGCTATTAACTGCCCTTTTATCAGTTAAAGGTGTAGCAGATGCATTCACACAACATGATGATATTTTTATATATTAATCGTAGCTAATTTTTCCTGAAATTTGGCTCATGATGCTAGTCTTGCTTTGCTTTGCTTTGCTTTTTGCTTTGCTTTGCTTTGCTTTGCTTTGCTTTGCTTTGCTTTGCTTTGCTTTGCTTTGCTTTGCTTTGCTTTGCTTTGCTTTGCTTTGCTTTGCTTTGCTTTGCTTTGCTTTGCTTTGCTTTGCTTTGCTTTGCTTTGCTTTCTTTCTTGCTTTCTTGCTTTCTTGCTTTCTTTCTTTTTTTTATGATTTAGCCCATTGTGTGAACTCTGCTTGCTTGATTTCTGATTTCTGGGAAAGCCCAAAAATGGGATAATTTAGAAACCAGGTTAAGCAACTTGTGTTTATACAATCCATCACTAGGATTCTTTATGTGATCGGAATTGCTACATTCAAAGCCGGGGTGGCACAGTGGTTAGAGTACAGCACTGCAGGCTACTTCAGCTAACTGCTAGCTGTAGTTCAGCAGTTCAAACCTCATCACCGGCTCAAGGTTGACTCAGCCTTCCATCCTTCAGAGGTGGGTAAAATAAGAACCCAGATTGTTGGGGGCAATATGCTGATTCTGTAAACTGTAAAAGAGCTGTAAAAGCACTATGAAGTGGTAGATAAGTCTAACTGCTATTGCTATATATTATACAAAACATGAATGGGACTTAAAATATGTGACTTTGTTCCCTTGTTTCTATAATAGGAATACCTTTGGAAAACTGTCAAAAGAATGACAAATTCTTGAAAACGTAGCAAGATATCTGGAAATGTGCTGTTTGATGAAAAACACAAAAGTTATAGGCAGAAAGTGAGCTACACCTCACTTTGACATCGCATTGCAACTAAAAACAAACAGCATGTAGGGAAACAAATTTACCTTTCTCCAAATACAAAATAGAGCCAGTAGAATTCTACCTAATTAGTAATGAAATGAATGATAACATGCTGTAATTGGCATGGTTTCAGTCTCTTCTCTGGATGCTAGTTTGGAGGAGGAGGAGGAGGAGGAGGGAGGAGGAAGGAGGAGGGGGAGGAGGAGGGAGGAGGAGGAGGGAGGAGGGGGAGGAGGAGAAGGAGGGGGAGGAGATCATTGGCACCTCTAGGAAAGTTAGGGAAGTGAGCCTATGAGTTGTTGGAGATGCAGACCTGGGAGAAGAAAGTTCCAACTCAACTACTGACTGTAGTTGCAACTACAGTCAAAACTATCAGATGAGCAGCCATCTGTGTTTGAGGAGAGGGAGTCACAGCTGTAAAAGCTACCATGGAGGCATCAGGCAGGGAGTGCGAGCAGCTGCCAGCTGTCAGAGAGGATGAGGAAGTGGAGTCAACCCCTTCCCATCCCAAGCAAGGTTGTGCAGGGCTAAGAGGCAACAGGAACACCACCAGCCAGCCAGGTTAATCACTAGGAGGCAACCTCACCCATTACAAGGGGCTGTACCATTGTTAACCATTTAAGCCTGCCCAAACCGTTTAAGCCTGCTGGAACAATATATCTGGATCAGGGGTGGTTTCCTCCCAGCTTGGACCAGATCGCTCAAACCGTTAGCGAACTGCTGGTGATGTAAGATTGGCATCATGGATCCAGTTCTGTCAGTGCCGGTCCATGCATGCTCCCATCTTTTTTTCTGAATTTTCGGCAAATTTTCCTGTGTTTGGATGGCTTCTGCTCATTCTCTGCTTGGAAAAAAGCCCTCCCGTCTATTCCCAAGTTAATAAGTTAGTCCTTCACCTGAAGCACAGCTGATCAGCTCCTCAGCTGTGTCTCAGGCTGAATCCACCTTCCAAACATGCACAGAAGTAAAATTCCATAAGGGGACATCCATGTGCATGAAACATCATGATGCGAACCAATGGTGAAGGTAAGAGGAACCCACCCCTGGTTGGAATGCCTTGCTTTATATTCTTGCTCCCTGTGTTTCTTGCCTTCAGACTTGTGTTTGGACCTTGGACTGATGCCTTGACCTTGTGCCTTGCCTTGTGGATTCCTTTTAGCCCTGGACTCTCCTTGGTGTGTGTGGTCACTCTAGCCATCGCCTACATTTGGTAATTTAATCCACTCTTCTTGTCAGCTTCTCAGAGTCTCTGGTAGAACCAAAAAAGGGGCATGGATTTTGGTTCTTCTAGAACTGCTGGGGGACTGAATAATTGTGCATGGGTAGCTCAGTTTACCTTTAATTTGCTGCACAGGTGAGAGGAATTGCATAGAGCAGTGATGGCAAACCTATGGTATGGGTGCCACAGGTGGCATGCGGAGCCATATCTGTTGGCACATGAGCCATTGTCCTAGCTCAGCTCCAGCACATATGTGCTCACCAGTCGGCTGATTTTTTGCTCACATGGAGGCTCTGAAAGGGCATTTTTGACCTCCAGAGAGCCTCCAGGGGGATGGGGAGGGCATTTTTACCTTTCCTCGGCTCCAGGGAAGTCTTTGGAGCCTGGGGAAGGTGAAACACAAGCCTACTGGGCCCACCAGAAGTTGGGAAACAGTCTGTTTCTGGCCTCCAGACAGCCTCCAGATGGCCTCCAGGGAGTGGGGGAAGCTGTTTTTGCCCTCCCCAGGCATTGAATTATGTGTATGGGCACTCATGCATGCACAATAGCACTCGCCCATGCTCTTTCGGCACCCAAGGGGAAAAAACGTTTCGCCATCACTGGTATAGAGGCTTCTGAACCTGCAGTAGGAATAGAGATATGTCAGATCTGAGAAGGAACCCTCTCTAGTATCTTGAGCTATAAAGGCCAAGGGGAAGAGCTGTTCTTTAAGTTGCAAGGTTCTTAAATTGAAGTAATCTTACAATAAAATAAAGTCAGTTCATCTACATGTGCTTCCTGCCTGGATTATCTTGCAAGACTGACATCCATCTTGTAAGTCCGAAAGCACATTTCTCCCCAATCACTTTTATAGCCAAGGAAACTAGGGAAGGTCCCTTCTAAGACGTTTGTCACGCCCACATTCCTGTTGTAGGCTAAGTTGTCTCTTATCCAACAGTTACCCTGGCTGTACTCCTCCCTCCTGTCTCCCAAGGTCATTCTCGCAAACCATTTAATATACCTGCAAAGCTTCATCCCAGAAATAAAGCTTTTTGTTTTTTTACAACCAAGTTTTTAAGGCCACAGATTCCCTAACGTAGCATCAATAGCATTTGGTACACATGCTTTTTGTTTTGTTCACTTCCCTGGTATTCTCTCCCTCCACACACACACACACACACACACACACACACAGAGATGTATTTGCCTTGGAGACCACGGTTCCCTTCTTTGTCACCCAATGGATGCACATAGTGTCAAATATTTTCCCACTTCTTTCATGAAAAATGAAAGGAATTGAAATTCAAAGGATTAGATATGCTTCCGAGCAGCTCACCAGAGGTTAATACTTCTGTCACTGGTCCTCCGTTGGCCTCTGGAAAAGACAGCTATCTCTCCCTTGCGCCCTCCACTGTGAAAACAACTTGCATTTCCTTTTGCCTGTTAAAAGTTCTGGAGCCAGGTTGTCATTTTATTTGTATAAATAATCATGGGATACACACACACACACACATATACAGTGGTACCTCTACTTAAGAACTTAATTCGTTTGGTGACCAGGTTCTTAAGTAGAAAAGTTTGTAAGTAGAAGCAATTTTTCCCATAGGAATCAATGTACCGTATTTTTCGCTCTATAAGATGCACCTGCTGATAAGACGCACCTAGATTTTAGAGGAGGAAAATAGAACAAAAATATTTTGAGCCAAAAAGTAGCTATCACACATGAGCAAGTTCTTGCATCCATAATTCTATCCTTTCTATGTCTTCCTCCCTCTTTCCTCCCTCCCACTTTCCTTTCTATCTCTCCCTCCCTCTTTTCTTTCTATCTTTCCCTCCCTCTTTCCTTTCTATCTCTCCCTCCCTCTTTCCTTTCTATCTCTCCCTCCCTCTTTCCTTTCTATCTCTCCCTCCCTCTTTCCTTTCTATCTTTCTTTCCCCCTGCCTTTCTCCAAGCCCTTCCTTTTCCCTCTCCCTAACTACCCCCTTCTCCCTCCTTTCTATCTCTCCCTCCCCCTTTCTCTCTCCCTTCCTTCATCTTTCATTCCCTCTCTCTCCATCCCTCTTCCTTTCTCTCTTCCTTCCTCCCTCTTTTTTGTTCTTTCTCTCTCCCTCCTTCCCTCCCTCTATGTCTTTCCCTCCCCCTTCTTCCCCCCTCTCTTTCTCTTTCTCTTGCTTTCTTTCCCTGTCTTTCTCTCTTGCTTACTTTCTCGCTTTCTTTCTCATTCTTTCTCCCCTCCTTTCTTTCTCTCTCTCTTTCTCTCTCGTTCACCACGCCGGCAACAGAGAGAAAAAGAGAGAGAGAGAGAGGGAGAGAGAGTGGAGGGCGCCGTTGTCTTCGCCTCTGCCCAGCAGCTCTGCAGCGAAGAGGAAACAGTCGCACATCACCTCCCGGGAGCCCGGCCGACTTTTGGAGCTGTTTTGTTTTCGGCCGGGCGGAGGCGGCGCGCGGAGGCGAAGACACGGTGCCTGGCCACGCTCCGCCTCCCGGGAGCCTAGCTGAAAACAAAACGGCTCCAAAAATTGGCTGGGCTCCCGGGAGGCGGAGCGTGGCCGGGCACCGTGTCTTCGCCTCCGTGTGGCTCTGCAGCGAAGAGGAAACAGTCGCGCACCGCCTCCCGGGAGCCCGGCCGACTTTTGGAGCCGTTTTGTTTTCAGCCGGGCGGAGGCGGCGCGCGGAGGCGAAGACACGGTGAATGGTGCTTCGAGACCTCCCCGCCTCCTGAAGCGATTCCCGTAGCCTTCCCAAAGGCTCGGAACCACCAACGCTCCTCCGGTGCTGCTCCGCCTCCTAAACCTGCGCGGTGGAGGCGTCCCCCGGCCCAGCACTTCCGGAGGCCGAAAGGCACGGCTCTCTTCGGGGTTGGGAAAAGGAGAGGCGGCAACAGAGGCGGCGGTCTCCAGATGAGTATATTGCTGCCCCCCCCCCTCTGCTCCAGCGCCTCCCCCCCCTCCCTGCCTGCATCTTCGCTCCATAAGACGTGGCTGATTTTTCATCCTACTTTGGGAGGAAAAAAACTGCGTCTTATGGAGCGAAAAATATGGTAATAGCAAATAATGTGTGCAAACCCATTAGGAAAGAAATAAAAGCTCGGGATTTGGTTGGGAGGAGGAGGAGGAAGAAAAGGAGGAGGACAGTTGCTGCCAAAGGAGGAAGGGGAGGGGAGGGAAAAACACTCTGTTCGCTCTGGGCTGCTCAGAGCAAAGGGAGTGTTTCTTTTCTCTGGGCGCTGGCAGAGGTTTATTCCTTCTCCAAGCGCCCAGAGAAAGAAAAATGCTTTGTTTGCTCTGGCCTCCTTAAGTGCCACCGAAAGGCTCCTCTGACAGCCCAGAAAAGCCCGAGATGGCCAGGATTAAAGGGGGAATGGCAGGAAACTAGCCGGGCCTTCGTGCCACTCTCAAATATCCTGGGAAAATTTTCTGGGTCCAGGTTCTTAAGTAGAAAATGGTTCTTAAGAAGAGGCAAAAAAAATCTTGAACACCCGTTTCTTATCTAGAAAAGTTCTTAAGTAGAGGTGTTTTTAGGTAGAGGTACCACTATATATCTCTCTGTGTCTGTCTTTCTGTGTCTCTCTGTGTTGATTTATGTAGGTTTTTACTTCAAGTGACAAACTGATGAGAAACGAAAATACAAAATAAAGTTTTACAATTTAAAAGGATATAATCTTCATCTGGAGGAAAAGAGAAAAGGACAACTGGCAGCAAGGTGGATGGTTTATTTTTTAATTTAATTTTATTTATTTATTCCATTTTTAATAATAATAATAATAATAATAATAATAATAATAATAATAATGCTGATGCTGATGCTGATGCTGATGCTGATGCTGATAATGATAATAATAATAATAATAATAATAATAATAATAATAATGATAATAATAGATTAAGAAAGTTTCTATCAACTGAAAATTATCCTGTGCTGAAATTTGAGATTTGAACTCCAGTTTGATCTTAATGTAATCCCCCCCCCTTTTCTCTTTAAAGACAAATCTAAGGCCGTTTCAGCATGAATCTGCCCATCAATAAATAACCTACTGATCATTTCTTCTACAAGGCTCTAATAGCCTACTGATCATTTCTTCTACAAGGCTCTAATAAGGTAAGCATTCCAATTTTCTATTGGTTTGTGGTTGTTGAGTGGCTTTCTCTAATCTGATGCCTTATAAATCTATTTTATCATCCAAAATTTCTCACCCATTTCATTGGAATGTAGAGGACCCGGTTCTAGAATACTAGTGTAAAGTAGCAAATAGGAAATCCGATATTTCATGAGAAGAGTTCTCCACTCCTCTGTTTGCAACAGAATAACGCCGGCTGACTCACCGGCCCCACGGCGATGTTGCTGAAGGGCCGGGCAGACTCGGACCCTTCAGATGGCGGCCGCCATCTTGTTTTTCGGCCGAAATCTCGCGAGACGAGATTTCGGCCGGGAATGCCCTGCCCACGTGGCTGGGCATGACGTCGGGTCCGGGCGGGGCCTGCTGGCCCTATTTAAGGGGCAGCAGGCCGGGAAACAGCCTTTTCGCCCGGACCTGGTTGCCTGAGCAGACACTTGTTTGGTGCTGCTCGGCCGCCATTTTGGGTCTCCCTCGTGTTGCGGCCGCCATTTTGTGGCCTACCGAGGGGGCGAAGAGTACTGTATCTTGCCAACGAGGTTTCTCCGAGGCGCGATTGTGCTACTTTACACTTTGCCTGCTGCAAGACTACGTGGCCTGACTCCTCTCGCTTGGGAGCTGCTTCAGCGATCCCCCTCGGGCCCGAGGGGGACTGGTAACCTCCTCCCGGCTGGGAGGAGGGCGCGGTGGGGGGTGTTCAGGGGGGCCCCCGGTCTTGGGAGGTTGCTGTTTGGGAGGCCGGATTCCAGGCCTTTCAGGCCTGCCTGCAAGGGAGGCTTGCCATTAGCAATACAATACCATTAAATACTAATAAATACTGTGTAAATATAATTTTACTGTTGATATTATAATTCAGTAAGGGGTTGAGGGGGTAGCAGGGGCTTCCCCCCCCTTTTTTTCTGTTTTCTGGACCCAGACCCTAGGTAGGGCCCTGCGTTGGGGGATTTGTGCCTGCCACTCGTTCCAGGGGTTCGGTCCTAGGTTGTTTTGGTTTTCCAGGAAACCCTGTGATGGCTCCTAAGAAGAGGCCTGCCACTGCTCCTATGGCTCCGCCTGCGGCGCGCCCCAGGAGGGCCCTTAGGCCTTCTGCCCGGGCCCGGGCCAGCAGGGAGGGGAATGCGGGGGTGGTCCCTGACCAGGGGGGTGTGGTATCGTTGCCTCCTGCCCCTCAACCTGATCTTTCTCCTGCTATGTCTTGGGCCAGGGTGTTGGAGCGGCTTGACGAGCTTGAGCAGTGGAGGAGCGGTGCAGTCCCCGGAGCGTCCAGCGATCAAGTGCCCGCGGCGTTGGGGAGAGATCCGGCGGCGGCCCAGGCTGGGCAGCCGGCTCCGTTTGGACGGCAGGCCCCTGCAGGGCCGATGGCGGCTTTCCCTGGCCCCGCACCATTGGGCCCCCCGTGGATGTCTTCAACCCCGTACGGGGCAGGTGAGGCTGCACCACACAACACATCACTGTCCTTTCTTCCTCCCCCGCCCCGGGTTTTCCCCCGGCGGGGGTCGGGAGTGGGTCTAGCCTTTTTGGCTACCCCGCTGCCCGGGACGGGCCCTGCGGGGACACTAGCGGTGGCAGGTACAGGGGGGTGGGTTCCCCCGGCCCCTCCTGTCATGCCCCCGCTCCCGGTTCTCCCTTATCCTCACGGGGCGGGAGTTTTTGGTGTGGCGGCCAACTCGATATGGGACCCGTTCGCGTGTATCAAAGCGGGGGCCATACCGTGCGGGTTGCCGTCCACCCCTCTAGGTTGCCACCTTCACCCGTCGGTCAAGGAGGCTATTTGGCGGGGCGAGTACGTGGATCTCTTTTCGCTTTTGAACCGTGAGGTTCCCAAGCAGGAGAAAGAGATTGTCCCGGGGGAGAAAACGAAGAAGACCAAGGTAACGAAATGCTTCAGCTCCTGGCTGTATGCCTTTCTTACCTATGGGTCGGTGGTAATCCAACGGCAGCCGGCTATGGCCTCTGCCATGTTTAAGTATATAGACTTAATTGCCAGGGCCCACTTTGAATATAAGGGCACCATCTGGCGCCACTATGATAAGGGTTTCCGCATGAGGATGGCTGTGGAGCCCAACTTGCCGTGGGATATGGTGGTCCCGGACCTGTGGTTCCGGGCCACGCATATGTCCGGGAAGGAAGGGTGTGAGCGCACGGATAGTGGGCACTTTATGGAGGAGGAGCCTGGCGCGGCTTCGCCGGCCAAGGCGACTCCGGGTGTGGCTGGCAAGGGGGCCTCGCCCGCTTGTCATGAGTTTGCTGCAAAAGGGGCGTGTTTTCGTCCCTTTTGTAAGTACAAGCATGCCTGCGGGAATTGTGGTGGGTCCCATGCGGCTTCAGTCTGTCCCCGCCCCAAGAAAGGGGCGGAGAAGAAGGGCGGGGGTCCAGGAAAACCTCCCCCACCAGCTGGGGGAAAAGGGGCCCAGCCCAATTAATGTTTCTGTGCTTGAGGGTTGGTTGATCGACTACCACCCTCGCCCGAGAGCCGAGTTGCTCTTGAGGGGCTTCTCCGAGGGATTTAGGATCCCTTATGTGGGTATTAGGAGGGCCTTCATGTCCGACAACCTCAGGTCGGTTGTCGGACATGAAGACATTGTACGGGCTAAGATTCGAAAGGAGGTGGCTGAGGGCAGGGTCCTTGGGCCCTTCCCGGAGCCGCCCTTTCCGAATCTTCGTGTGTCCCCCTTAGGTGTGGTCCCCAAAAAGGTGAGTGGTGAATTTAGGTTGATTCACCATTTGTCTTTTCCGAAAGGGGAGTCAGTGAATGACTTCATTCCTGACGAGCTTTGTTCTGTCCGGTACGCATCCTTTGATGCGGCCGTGGCTATGGTTAGGGAGTGTGGGGTGGGAGCCCTTATGGGTAAATGCGACATTAAGTCGGCATTTCGGCTCCTCCCCATTCACCCAGGTGACTTCGAGCTGCTGGGCTTCCATTTTGAAGGTGGGTTTTACGTGGATAGGGCATTGCCGATGGGCTGCTCTATTTCCTGCTCCCTTTTTGAGAGCTTTAGTACCTTCCTCGAGTGGGTGCTCAGGAGGCGGAGTGGCCTGGGGTCCGTCGTTCATTACCTTGATGATTTCTTGATGGCCGGGCCTGCGCAATCGGAGCAATGCTTCGCTTTGATGCGGGACTTCGAGGCCCTTTGTGCTCAATTGGGGGTGCCTTTAGCCTCCGAGAAGACCGAAGGCCCTGCCACCAGGATTACCTTCCTTGGTATTGAATTGGATTCAGTGGAGCAATCTTCCAGATTGCCCCTGGATAAGTTGATTAAAATCAGGTCCAAGCTTGAGGCGGTCCTGGGCTGCAGGAAGGTTACTCTTCGGCAGCTCCAGGAGTTGGCTGGGATTCTTAATTTTGCCTGTCGGGTAGTGGTGCCTGGTAGGGCTTTTTCTCGCCGGTTGTATGATGCGATGAAGGGGCTAAGTTTGCCCCACCATCGTACCCGCTTATGTGCAGGGGTCAGGGCTGACCTCTGCGTGTGGCGGGAGTTTTTGGAACGTTTTAACGGGTTGTCGTTTTGGCGGCAGGAGCTTCTTTTGGAAGCGGAGCTGCAGCTGTGTTCCGACGCCGCAGGGACTTGCGGTTTTGGGGTAGTGTTAGGTGACCAGTGGTGCTGGTCGGCGTGGCCTCCGGAATGGAGTGCCTGTTCATTGGTTAAGGACTTAACTTTTTTGGAGCTTTTCCCCTTAATAGTGGCCTTAGAGCTCTGGGGGGAGCAGTTCAGGGATAAGACTGTGCATTTTTGGTGTGACAATCTAGCGGTTGTCCATGTTGTGAACGCCCTGTCCTCTAAGAGTGATAGGGTGATGCGGCTTGTCCGCCATTTTGTGCACAGGTCCTTGTCTTTGAACGCCTTGTTTTTGGCTAGGCACGTCCCTGGTTTAGATAACGGGGTGGCTGACGCCTTGTCCCGTGGTCAGTTGTCCAGGTTTCGGACCCTGGCCCCGTGGGCCCGAGAGTCGCCAGAGGTGTTTCCAGCCCACCTGTGGAGCCTGGGCGGGCTCTCGAGAGCTGGAGAGACGAGGCCTCCAGGGTGATCGCCTTATCGGTAGCTCCTAGCACCCTGCGAGCTTATCAGCGTGCAGGTAAGGAGTTTGGGGATTTCAGGCTGGGTAAGGGTTACCCCCATTGCTGGCCTGCCCCGGTTGAGCACCTAGCTGAATTCTGTGTCCTGCTGAAGGGGCGTGGCCTTTCAGTGAGGACTATCAGGGCTAGGTTAGCCGGCCTCGCCTTTCTGTCCAAGGCGGGGGGGTTTGGTGATTTTACGGGTGATTTTCGCATCCGGAGGATGCTGGAAGGTTGGGTGAGGGAGCGACAGGGGTTTCCCTCTGACACTCGTCGGGCCCTGACGGTTCAGCAGCTGTCTCTGATTAATCAGACATTTGGCAGTCTGTGTGCCTCTCCTTACGAGGCTCGGCTGTTCAGGGCAGCGACTTGCGTTATGTTTTTCGGGGCCCTCAGGGTCAGCGAGGCAATGGCCTCCTCGCAGTCTGACTTGTCGCTCCGCGCCTTCCAGCTCACTGATCTGACCTTTAGACAGGGGGGTGTCTCTCTTTTGGTGAAACACTCCAAGACAGATCAGTTGCACAGAGGGGTTAGACTTGAACTTAGCGCAGCCACCGATAAGTCTGTTTGCCCGGTGGCTGCTTTGCAGCAATTTTGTGTCTTGCGTGGGTCAGGGCGTGGGTACCTTTTTATACACCAGGATGGTTCCCCCCTGACCCGGTATCAATTCTGGGCGATAGTGTCTAAGGCTATGTCTCAGGTAGGCATGGATCCCGCCGGCTATGGAACGCATTCGTTCCGTATCGGCGCCGCCACTAGCGCGGCACTTTCTGGTCTCCCGGCCCAACGGATTCAGGAGATCGGCCGCTGGCGGTCAGCGGCATATTTGGGTTATGTTAGGCCCGCTGTGGATCCGGGGCAGGGTTTAGGCTAGGTAACCTCTCTGTGTGTGTCCTCTTCCAGGTTCCCAGTCCAGGCAGAAACCGACGGCGCTGCTGTGTGGCCACAGCATGGTCTTCTGGGCCGGCCGCTCGGCAGCCAGAAGTGCCATCGGGACCCAGCTGTCGTTGGGACGGTGGGTCAATGTTGTTTGGATGGGCCGGAGGGGTATGCGGTGGGAGGGCCTCCTACCGACGCTGCTGGGTACGCAGCATCTCAGGGCGGTACCCGGCGCTGCTGGGCGGGCGGCTACCCAGGGTCGCGCCCAGATGGGACTGGGTGGTCGGCAGCCCATAGCCGCACCCAGATGGCTGGTCTTGCACCTCGGTGGCAATGACCTATGCCTGCTTGGCGGTCTACCGTTGATCGTCCAGGCGCGCGAAGACCTGCGGCGGCTTCGCACATTATGGCCCACCACGCAAGTGGTGTGGTCAGAGATCCTCCCACGGATCGTTTGGAGGGACGCCATTTCCCTTAGGGCCATCCACCGGGTTAGACGTAGGGTGAATAAGGCCGTGGGAAAAACTGTCAAAGAATTAGGGGGGATTGTAGTTGCCCATCCCCTCATCACTGTAGATCGGCCGTGGCTTTACCGGGCCGATGGCGTTCACCTGTCAGAACAGGGGAACGCCATTTTCTTACAGGACCTGCAGAGGTCTCTGCGTGAGCTGGCGCAGATAGAGGGGGGAGTCGGGGGGCCAAGATAGAGATCTGACCCCCGCTCCGTGGCAGGTTAGGGGCGGAAATCTGGGTGGTTTCAGCAACTGCGCGTTCTCCCTTGGGCATCTTTGGGGATGATTGACAGGTTCTCTCCAAGACCATGGTGGGTGCTACCTGCGCACTTGGGGGGAACCTGTCTTTGGGTCCCGCTATTGAAGTCCCAGGGTAGGGGTGAGCCGGCGGGACCCCCCTCATGCGAGTGTATGGCAGGGTCTCAGGTGAGGGAGAGGTCCCTCACCTGGACCAGCATCGATTACGCCCATAGTTGCCCAGGAATGTTGACCTTTTACGTCATTTCCGCCCCGGAAGTGTTTGTTTGACCCTGCAGGTCCATTTGGTTCCGGGTCATAGTTAAGTATGTTGATTATGCAAATTTATGCTAATTCATGCTAATTTAATTAATAAATTATGCAAATTTATTATAATAAAAATGACCCAAGTTTAAATCCAGCTCTTGTGTCCGAGTCGTTACTCCGTCTCTTCTGCAATAACGCCGGCTGACTCACCGGCCCCACGGCGATGTTGCTGAAGGGCCGGGCAGACTCGGACCCTTCAGATGGCGGCCGCCATCTTGTTTTTCGGCCGAAATCTCGCGAGACGAGATTTCGGCCGGGAATGCCCTGCCCACGTGGCTGGGCATGACGTCGGGTCCGGGCGGGGCCTGCTGGCCCTATTTAAGGGGCAGCAGGCCGGGAAACAGCCTTTTCGCCCGGACCTGGTTGCCTGAGCAGACACCCACCCGCCCTTCCCTATTTTGCAGTGTGCCTAGGGGTCGCCTGCGGGGGCCGAATGGGAATTTTTTGCAGCCTCGCCCATTAGGCCAGGCTGTTTTTTCGCCCATTCCACACTGGGGAGATGGATGTGCGGTTAGGGGGTGTTTGCATTTAATTAGGTTAATTGGCTTACCTCTGGTCATTGGGTAGGCAGGTTAGGGGCGGAAATCTGGGTGGTTTCAGCAACTGCGCGTTCTCCCTTGGGCATCTTTGGGGATGATTGACAGGTTCTCTCCAAGACCATGGTGGGTGCTACCTGCGCACTTGGGGGGAACCTGTCTTTGGGTCCCGCTATTGAAGTCCCAGGGTAGGGGTGAGCCGGCGGGACCCCCCTCATGCGAGTGTATGGCAGGGTCTCAGGTGAGGGAGAGGTCCCTCACCTGGACCAGCATCGATTACGCCCATAGTTGCCCAGGAATGTTGACCTTTTACGTCATTTCCGCCCCGGAAGTGTTTGTTTGACCCTGCAGGTCCATTTGGTTCCGGGTCATAGTTAAGTATGTTGATTATGCAAATTTATGCTAATTCATGCTAATTTAATTAATAAATTATGCAAATTTATTATAATAAAAATGACCCAAGTTTAAATCCAGCTCTTGTGTCCGAGTCGTTACTCCGTCTCTTCTGCAATACCTTATGCCATTAGGCTGCAAATTATGGGCTTAGACAATTAAGAACTATGCCACCAGTGGCCTGACCCTAGCATAGTAGACAAAAATTATTGATTGATTTAATTAATTTGACTTCTATGCAACACTGGGCTATGAGCTGGAATGCTAAATTGTGCTCACCACCACGGCTCATAAGTTCTTGTGGGACCAGCGCGATTTTGCTGCTGTACCTGTGGAGGTAGCAAAATCGCACACGGAGCCTCAGGTAAAACCTTGCCGAAACACGGGCACAATTTTGCTACCTCCACAGGTGCAGCAGCAAAATCGTGCTGGTCCCGCAAGAACTTGTGAGCCGCAGCAGCGAGGACAATTTAGCATTCCGGCTCGTAGCCCATCGCTGCTTCTATGCCACCCAATCCTGAAGGACTCAGGGTGGATGACAACAATATAAAATTACCATATAAAATTACAAATAACCATAAGAAAAAGTCAAGAAAAAATATATAATTCTCAAACCCTAATTAAAACTCATAGCAAAGCAGCTCACCAACACACATGCATACCACTCACACAGTCATATTCATGCAGGTGGTGAAGTTGATGTTAATTTAGGGACCCCAAGCCTGCTGGTATAGCCAGGTCTTCATGGCCTTATGAAAAGCCAGCAGGCTGGGAGCAGTGCGGACATTGGGTGGGAGTTGATTCCAAAGAGCCGGGGCAGCAACAGAGAAGGCTCTCCCCTGAGGTCCCACCAGTCTACATTGTTTGGCTGATGGGACCTGGAGGAGGCCAACTCTGTGTGCTCTAATTGGTCTTGTGGAACAGTGTTTCCCAAGCTTGGCAACTTGAAGATATTTGGACTTCAACTCCCAGAATTCCCCAGCCAGCGAATGCTGCCTGGGGAATTCTGGGAGTTGAAGTCCAAATATCTTCAAGTTGCCAAGCTTGGGAAACACTGTTGTGGAGGTATCTTCTATGACTATGACATTCTATCTGTCAATGACTACTTCAACTTCAACCAGTTGAATAGAATAGAATAGAATTTTATTGGCCAAGTGTGATTGGACACACAAGGAATTTGTCTTGGTGCATATGCTCTCAACGTACATAAAATAAAATATACATTTGTCAAGAATCATGTGGTACAACACTCAATGATTGTCATAGGGGTCAAATAAGCAATGAAGAAGCAATATTAATAAAAATCCTAGGACATATGCAACAAGCTACAGTCATACAGTCAACATGGGAGGAAATGGGTGATAGGAATGATGAGGAAAACTAGCAGAATAGAAGTGCAGATTTAGTAGAAAGTCTGACAGTGTTGAGGGAATTATTTGTTTAGTAGAGTGATGGCGTTCGGGAAAAAACTGTTCTTGTGTCTAGCCGTCTTGGTGTGCAGCACTCTGTAGCGACGCCTTGAGGGTAGGAGTTGAAACAATTTGTGTCCAGGATGTGAGGGGTCAGTAAATATTTTACCCGCCCTCTTTTTGACTCGTGCAGTATACAGGTCCTCAATGGAAGGCAGATTGGCAGCAATTGTTTTTTCTGCAATTCTGATTATCCTCTGAAGTCTGTGTCGGTCCTGTTGGGTTGCAGCACCAAACCAGACAGTTATAGAGGTGCAGATGACAGACTCAATGATTCCTCTATAGAACTGAATCAGCAGCTCCTTGGGCAGTTTGAGCTTCCTGAGCTGGCGCAGAAAGAACATTCTTTGTTGTGCTTTTTTGATGATGTTTTTGATGTTAGGTGACCATTTTAGGTCTTGAGATATGATAGAACCTAGAAATTTGAAGGTCTCTACAGTTGATACTGTGTTGTCTAGTATTGTGAGAGGTGGAAGGGTGGAAGGGTTTCTCTTAAAGTCTACCACCATTTCTACAGTTTTGAGTGTGTTCAGTTCTAGATTGTTCTGGTCACACCACAAGGATAGTTGTTCAACTTCCCGTCTGTATGCAGATTCATCATTGTCTCGAATGAGTCCAATCACTGTTGTATCATCTGCAAACTTCAGTAGTTTAACAGATGGATCGTATGAGATGCAGTCATTAGTGTATAAAGAGAAGAGAAGTGGTGAAAGTACACAGCCTTGGGGGGGCACCTGTGCTAATTGTACATATATCTGATGTGATTTTTCCTAGCTTCACCTGCTGCTTCCTGTCTGTTAGGAAGCTTGTGATCCACTTACAAGTGTGTTCAGGTACCGCTAGCTGATTTAGTTTGGTTAAGAGAATGTCCGGTATGATGGTATTGAATGCTGAACTGAAGTCCACAAAGAGGACCCTGGCGTAGGTCATTGGAGATTCAAGATGTTGAAGGATGTAGTGTAGAGCCAAATTAATAGCATCATCTGTTGATCTATTTGCTCGGTATGCAAATTGCAGGGGGTCTAACAGTGGATCCGTGATGGCTTTCAAATGCAACATCACTAGCCTTTCAAAGGTTTTCATAACTACAGATGTTAGAGCAACTGGTCTGTAGTCATTCAGTTCCTTGATGGAGGGCTTCTTTGGCACTGGGATGATAGTCGAGCGTTTGAAGCAGGAAGGAACATAGCACAACTCTAGTGATTTGTTGAAGATTTGGGTGAAGATGGGGGCCAATTGGTCAGCACAGACTTTTAAGCAAGAAGGAGTTATCTTGTCTGGGCCTGGTGCTTTTCCAGGCTTCTGTCTGAGAAATAGATCTTTCACTTCCTTTTCTGTGATCACTAGGGGTTGTAAACACAATGGGATGGGTTCAATTGTAGAAGATTTAGCTGTTGTTGGTGTGTCTGGGATGGAGGTTGTGCACATAAGTGGTTGAGGTTTCTTTTCAAACCTGCAGTAGAACACATTCAGGTCATCTGCCAATTGCTGATCTCCTTCAGCCTGGAAAGGTGGTTTGCTGTAACAGGTGATGTTTTTGAGAGTTTTCCACATGTTTGCTGGTTCATTTGTTGAGAATTGATTCTTTAGCTTTTCAGAGTAGTTCCTTTTTGCTGCTCCGATCTCCCTTGTTAATATATTTCTGGCCTGATTGTACAGCATTCTATCACCTTTTCTGTAGGCTTCCTCTTTGGAATGACGTAACTGCTTGAGTTTGGCTGTGAACCAAGGTTTATTGTTACTGTATATTTTCAAGTTCCTGGTTGGTACACATAGGTCTTCACAGAAGCTGACATATGATATTACAATATCTGTGAGTTCATCTAGATCTGCAGAGGTGTCTTTAAAAATATTCCAGTCTGTGCAGTCAAAGCAAGCCTGTAGCTTTAACTTTGCTTCCTCAGTCCAAGTCCTCACTGATTTAATTATTGGTTTTGTGGCTTTAAATCTTTGTTTGTAAGCAGGTACAAGGTGAATCATGCAATGATCAGAATGACCCACAGCTGCTCTTGGTAAAGCTCTATATGCATTTTTTACAGCTGTGTAACAATGGTCTAAGATATTATTGCCTCTGGTGGGACAATTTACATGTTGAAAGTATTTTGGTAGCTCATCTCTTAAGTTTGCCTTGTTAAAATCTCCCAAAATAATGGCCAGTGAATCAGGGTATTTGGCTTCAGCCTCCATAATCTGATCAGCTAGGGTTTTTAGTGCCTTTTGTACAGATGCTTGGGGAGGGATGTAAATTGTAGAAATTAAGAAGGAATGAATCTCACGAGGAGAATAAAAGGGTTTGCAATTAATGATTAAAGACTCCAAGTTTTCATCACAGAATTTTTTTATAATGGTGATGTCTTGAGACCAGCTGTTGTTGATATATATACATAAGCCTCCTCCCCTTTTTTTTCCTGATAATTCTGCATTCCGATCACCCCGAAACATTTGAAAGCCCGGTAAATGCATACTGTTATCATCAATTTCCTCGTTTAGCCAGGTTTCAGTAAAGCATAGGGCAGATGCCTTGTGAAAATCAGAATAGCATCTATTTAAGAGCAGTATTTCATCCATCTTGTTGGCAAGTGAACGTAAATTGGTAAGAAAGATAGAAGGGAGCGGTTGTTTTTTAATTCCCTTGTTCCTTAGTCTATTTAAAATTCCCGCCCTTTTACCTCTTCGTCTCTGCCGGCTGCGTATGTTTTTGGTGATCCATGGTTGCCGGGAAATGGCTTCCTCCTGTGCTAAAATCTCCTCCGTGTTTGTAAAGACAGGTGGGGTTGAAGTTGCAGATAGCTGCTCCTTAAAGAAATGTTCTTTAATTCTTAGCAGATGGTCTCTTGAGTAGGAAATCCGTTGAGAATTGCAGGGAATAGTAGAAAATGAAAAAACTGTTTGAGAGCATTTCACCGAGCTTCTGTGCCATGATGTCCCGTGCGCTTCCCCTCCCTCCCTGCACACATCGGTTCACCCACTGCTGGTTTCACCCCTCCACCAGCTCTCCCTCCTCCACCCACCCATTGGTCCATGCCCTTCTGCCCTTACCGTTGCCAGCAGCAGTGAACAGAACATGGCTAGATTCAGCAAGTAGTAGCTTGGCTAGACAGGGCAAGTGAGCATCAGTGGGTGGGATGAGCATGGAGTGAGCGAGCATTGGGTGGGTGGGATGAGCAAGCAGGGACCGATTTGGGGGCTTGGCCAGCTAGAGATGGCTACTGATTCAGAGAACCATGCCAAATTTCCGTGAAAGAAACAGAACTGGTCCAAACTGGTAGCAACCCACCTTTGGATCAATGCCTGGAATGAACTATCTGACTCTATGGTTTCATCCCCAAACCTCCAAAACTTTAACCTTAGTATGTCTACTGTTGATCTCACCCCATTCCTAAGAGGTCCTAAGGGGCATGTATAAGCACACAAACTTGCCTACCGTCCCTGTCCTACTATCGCCATTTATTTGTATCCATTCATAATCATGTTTATACCTATATCTGTTAAGCTTGACAAATGAAAAGAGGAAGGGAGGGAGGGAGGGAGGGAGAGTGAGAGAGAGTGAAAGAGAAAGAAAGAAAGAAGGAAGGAAGGAAGGAAGGAAAGAAAGAAGGAAAAAAGAAAGAAAGAAGGATGGATGGAAGGAAGGAAAGAAGGAAAGAAGGAAAAAAGAAAGAAAGAAAAAGAAAGAAAGAAAGACAGAAAGACAGAAAGAAAGAAAGAAAGAAAGAAAGACAGAAAGAAAGAAAGAAAGAAAGAAAGAAAGAAAGAAAGAAAGAAAGAAAGAAAGAAAGAAAGAAAGAAAGAAAAAATCTTAACCCAACTTGGCTATTCTATTTCTGCGTCTTTCTATGTCTATGATTTCACCAAAGTTTGTGTGAAAGCTCATCTCATTCCTATCAACTAAGAGCAAATTACTTCTGTCTCACGTCTGTCCAAGATTAGAAATCCAATTATGAATATGGAAAACCACTGAGATGATCTTTTTAAGAGATATTGTTTACTGTTAGCACTGCTCACCATGAGAGATTTTGCTTCTTGTGTGTTCCACTCACAGTAGCTTTATGTCAAGGTGACATGCAACAGAGTTTCAGTTCTCCAAAATTAGATATTCATATTTTCTGGAAACTACTTCCAGCTATACTCTGGTATTACTTTGATATAGAGAAAGAAAATTAATGTAAGAACTAGTTTGGAATATATACATCATCAAGCTGCGTCACCATATTATCAAGAGATGTGCTGCTGGCTATCAGCTTGGCTGGTTTCAAAAAAGGGTTGAGAGTCAATTTGTAGAAGTCATGGAGATAATGGAGATAATGGCTACCGGTAGTCCACAACTGAGACTGGAACTTTCACTGCTAAATGCTGGTGCAGTGGTGAGAGTGCAGTACTGCAAGCTACGTCTGCTGATCACCGGCTGCCAGCAGTTTGGCAGATCAAATCTCAGTAGGCTCAAGATTGACTCAGCCTTCCATCCTTCCAAGGTCGGTAAAATGAGGACCCAGTTTGTTGGGGGTAATATGCTTACTCTCTGTAAACCTCTTAGAGAGGACTGTAAAACATTGTGAAGTGGTATGTAAGTCTAAACGCTCTTTCTATTGCTATTAAGTGAGTTGTGCCTGTTTTTTTTTTGGGGGGGGGGAGTCACAGCTGTTGAGTCACATGGTTCACTCACTCATTCATTCATTCACTCATTCATTCATTCATTCATTCATTCATTCATTCATTCATTCATTCATTCGACTTATATGCCACCCAATTCACTCAGAACTCAGTGCGGTTCACAACACAAATGCACGGCTGACGGTTTTGCGCCAGCCGAAATTACCTGCGGGGCCGGGAGATGCTGCCGGCAGCTCTTCCAAGTCCGGACTTCCGGGTTCCTTGGAACCCGGAAATTTGGCTTTTGGCAGTGCGCCAGGGCGGCGCGCTGCCTGTTGGGATTTGTGGGAGGTCTTGGATCGCCCTATTTAAGGGCGATCGGGACAAGACCTCCCCCTTGCCTGGGCTCTTCAAGCGAACACCTGCCCACCCTCCGCTATCAGCAGTGTGTCCTAAGGAGGTCGCCTCGGGGCCGAATAGGAATTTTTTGCGGCCTCCCCTTTAGAGGCGGCCGTTTTTTCGCCTATTCCACACTGAGGGTATGGACTGGATTGGTTAGGGGGTGCGGCGCACTTAGTGTATAGGCCTCCCTTTGGTCATTGGGGTTTGGCAGGTTAGGGGCGGAAATGGGCAATTAGAAGCAACTGCGCATGCTCCTTTTGGGCATCCTTAAAGGGTGATGGACCGCCTCTCTCCAGGAACTAGAGGTTGAAACAACGTCGGGGATTGGAGAGAGGATGTCCATGGGAATCACCGGATCCAATTCCCATGGGGATTGGAGGGTGGACTCCTCCCACACGACGAAGGGGCATGGCCTGGACCCAGGTGAAGGTGGTACCTTCACCTGGATCAGCAGGGAGTTTTTGCCCAATGTTGCCAAGGAATGTTATGGTAGGAATTTCCGCCCCGTTAGTTTTGGCCTCTGCAGGTCCTTAGTTTGATCTGAATTTAAATATTGAAATTGGTTTATGCAAATTTATTTAAATTTATTTAAATTTATTTAAATTTATGTTAATTCAATAAATGACCCATTTTTAAACCACAACATGTCTCAGCGTCGTTACTCGGCTTCCGGGGGTAATTGTAAACGTAAGGACTGTTTTCCAAGGCACCAGAAGGCCAGACAAATAATAATGGATGGAAACCAACCTAGGAGAGATTCAACCTGGAAATAAAGATAAATTTTCTGACAGTCAGAGCAATCATCCAATAGAATAACTTGCCTGTGGAAGTTGTGAGAGCACCAACACTTGAGACTTTCAAGAGGATATAGGACAGCCATTTGTCTGTTAGTTAGTTAGTTAGTTAGTTAGTTAGTTAGTTAGTTAGTTAGTAAGTATTCATCCATCCATCCATCCATCCATTTATTTATTTATTTATTTATTTATTTATTTATTTATTTATTTATTTATTTATTTATTTATTTATTTATTTATTTATTTATTTATTTATTTATTTATTTATTTATTTATTTATTTATTTATTTATTTATTTATACTTCTATGCTGCCCAATCCTGAAGGACTCAGGGGGCTTACAACAATAAAAAAAATTACAAACAATAGCAGCAATAAAAAAGAAGTCAAGGAAAAAATTATTTCTAAAATCGTTATTAAAACTAAAGACAATTCTATTGCATACATACTAATCATTCAAACAAATTCGGACACATGGACAAGCTAGTGGTTGATTTAGGGCTGCCAGGCCTGTTGGCATAGCCAGATCTTCATGGCCTTACAGAAAGCCAGCAGGTTGGGGGCCATGTGGACCTCGGGGGGGGGGTTGGTTCCATTTTTATATTAATGGGTTTTTAATTGTTTCTAACATCAGACTACTATTGTACACTGCTTTATTGTTGTTGTTAGGCCCGAGTCTCCGGAGAGGGGTGGCATACAAATCCAACAAACAAACAAACAAACAAATAAACAAACAAATACATAAATAAGTAAGTAAATAAGTAAATAAGTAAGTAAGTAAGCAAGTAAATAAATAAATAAATAAATAAGTAAGTAAGTAAGTAAATAAATAAATAAATAAATAAATAAATAAATAAATAAATAAATAAATAAATAAATAAATAAATAAATAAATAAATAAATAAATAAATAAATAAATAAATAAATAAATAAATAAATAAAGCAAGCAAGCAAGCAAGCAAGCAAGCAAGCAAGCAAGCAAGCAAGCAAGCAAGCAAGCAAGCAAGCAAGCAAGCAAGCAAGTCGGGGCAACAACAGGGAAGGCCCTCCCCCGCGGCCCCGCCAACCTGCACTGTTTAGCTGACGGGACCTGGAGGAGGCCAATCCTGTGTCATCTAATTGGTCTCTGGGGGGTATGTGGCAAGAGACGGTCCTATAAATAATCTGCCCCTGAGCCATATAGGGCTTTATAGGTAATAACCAATGCCTTGAATTGTGCCGAGAGACTAATATGGAACCAGAAATGGTGTAGGAACTGCTGCTTGAGTGGGGGGTTGGACTTGATGACTTACAAGGTCCCTTTAAAAACTCATCTTTGCCGCCAAGCTTGAGACTTTTAGATCTTCCCCCTGATCAATGAATGTTTTAAGTATGAGTGTTGAATGATTGGTTTGGTAGGTTTTACTTTCTTTTAATTGAATTTAATGGTTGTTTTTAATGTAGTATTAATTGGATTTATATTATTGTTCTGTTTTTGTATATGCTGTGAGCCGCCCCGAGTCCTCGGAGAGGGACAGCATACAAATCCAATTAAATAAATAAAATAAATAAATAAATAGTAGTAATATAATCTAAAAATCACTTTTTTCCTATGCTGATGTAGCTTTGAATGGTTGTAAGTTGAGGATCATCTGATTCAGCCTTGATGGCAGAGTGATTACTACTGAAAGCCATCCACTAGGAGATCAGTGACTTCTTTCTATAATTGTTTAGCAGCTATGATAAAAGACTGCTGAATTAAATGGGCAACTACTGCTTATATTTTTAATTTATTTTATCTATCTATCTATCTATCTATCTATCTATCTATCCATTCATTCATTCATTCGTTTGTTTGTTTATTGGATTTGTATGCTGCCCCTCTCCGCGGACTTGGGGCGGCTAACAACA
Organism: Erythrolamprus reginae; assembly: GCF_031021105.1. NCBI lineage: Eukaryota > Metazoa > Chordata > Lepidosauria > Squamata > Dipsadidae > Erythrolamprus > Erythrolamprus reginae. Next base: position 20,889,771 of record NC_091952.1, on the reverse strand, counting down.
GTGATAAAAACAGCATGTAACAATCCAATACTAAAACAACTAAAAAACCCTTATTTATAAAACCAAACATACATACAAACATACCATGCATAAATTGTAGAGGCCTAGGGGGAAAGAATATCTCAGTTCCCCCATGTGTGACGGCAGAGGTGGGTTTTAAGGAGCTTATGAAAGGCGAGGAGGGTGGGGGCAATTCTAACCTCTGGGGGAAGTTGGTTCCAGAGGGCCGGGGCCACCACAGAGAAGACCCTTTCCCTGGGTCCCACCAAACGACATTGTTTAGTTGACGGGACTCGGAGAAGGCCCACTCTGTGGGACCTAACTGGTCGCTGGGATTCGTGCGGCAGAAGGCGGTCCCGAAGATAATCTGATCTGGTGCCAGATGTTCTTAGCTATAGCAAATGAGAAGAGTGGCTTGAAGTTTTTTGTCTGATCTTATTTTAATCAGGTGAAATTTACAAGAATTTTGCCTCGTTCTCATTGTACTTCACCTTCCTGGGGGATTTTTATTTTTAATCCCTTTGTCTTTCTTTTGTGTTTTACTGATCCAGGATGAGTAAAGGAGAAGTCGGAATAGTAAACAAGCTGGACCAGTATTTCCTAACCTTGGGGATTTTAAGCTGGCTAGGGAATTCTGGGAGTTGAAGTCATTGAAGTGCTTAAAGTTCCTGAGCTTAAGAAACACTAGTCATAAAGAACATGAAGCATAACCAAAGAAAGGGAAGTGGATGAAATATGAAAAGAAATAGCTTCACATCCAGTTGATTTGTGTACGTGAAACATAATACTGAAGGGGGAAAAAAACCTCTCCAAAAGTCACCTTTAAGAGCTTTACACTATAGATCTGATGCCAAAACAAGGTCAATACCTAAATATAAGCAATATATTTTGTGGAGATTCTGAAATACAGAAATGCTACACCAGTAAATTGCCTTTTGGGAATGGGAAAGCAGCAAGCAGCGGTTCTAACATGCTCTTATTTTGATCTAATTAATTCAGAATTCTATACAGTCTTTGTATATAAAACAATTTTGAGGGTCTTCATGCTCTAGCTTGAAACATAGTTGAGATTTTAAGAAAATAAATTATATTGACACAACAGCAAAACTCAGTGTATTTGAAGATTGATTTCTTCTTATGTGAAACTAGAAAACTGCATCAAAGCTTTCAGATGGTCTCTAATAGCTTCCTCCTAATTAGTCTTTAATCGTTCAAAATAAAATAGAAAACCCACACGAGAGTGCCATAGCATTCTACACTGCAGAATTTGAGAATTAGAAAAAGGAATCCAAATCGCAAACATAAGAGGTATAAACTGAATCCTTCAGTGATTTTCATACTTTCTCTGGAAACAGGGATAAAAATATGGCTTGGTATCCAACAATTACATATCATAACATCCTGCCAAGTCCAAAATAATTACGCTTGAGAAAAGTTGGCCAGAATTCATTGCAATATTGAACACAGTTAAGCCTATTGGTTTGACTCATGTTTAAATGTGCTTAAATCTGGGTTGGATAGTGGCCATCAGTGTTATCATGAACCAAAAAAACAAACAAACCCCAGAAATGGAAAGGCAGCCTTACTTGTTTTCTTCCTGCAAATTAGAAACATAGAAACATAGAAGACTGACGGCAGAAAAAGACCTCATGGTCCATCTAGTCTGCCCTTATAGTATTTCCTGTATTTTATCTTACAATGGATATATGTTTATCACAGGCATGTTTAAATTCAGTTACTGTGGATTTACCAACCACGTCTGCTGGAAGTTTGTTCCAAGGATCTACTACTCTTTCAGTGAAATAATATTTTCTCACGTTGCTTTTGATCTTCCCCCCAACTAACTTCATATTGTGTCCCCTTGTTCTTGTGTTCACTTTCCTATTAAAAACACTTCCCTCCTGAACCTTATTTAACCCTTTAACATATTTAAATGTTTCGAGCATGTCCCCCAAATTCTTGGCTGAAAACTTTATTCTTGTAAAATCTAGGCTGTCATCTATGCTAATCTGGTTGTCCAAAGAGCTGTGCTCATATAACCAGAATAGTGTCGTTCAGAAAACCCAAAGTCGTTTTAGCAAAATCCTCAGAATCCAAACTGGCTTCTTTTTTTTAAAGTGCTTGTATTAATTCATTCTATATTCACCCAGGCCTGACAATCAATTCCAATACATCCAAGGACGGTTATATTCATGATGATGAAGTTTTCCATTCAATCATGTCTGACTCTTGGTGATTCTGGAATCCAGGTTTGTCCACATCTTCAAATCTTGCATTGAGTTTTTCTATTCTCTGTGAGCTTTGATGGTATCCAGCCAATGTGTTCTTTGGCAGCCTGGTTTCCTTTTACCACTAAGTCTTCTCAACAGAATTGCTTTCTCCAGTGAATTCTCCCACATGACATCGGCAAAATAAGCGAGATGCAGTTTTGTGAGTTTAGTACTTCATATTTTATGAGTACTGCTGTGTTATACAGAATCTTCTCAGCTTGGCATTTGAGATTTCTTCATTATCAGATTGAGATTTTCTTTCTTTCTTTCTTTCTTTTTCATTTTCTTTCTTTTTTCTTTCCTTTCTTTCCTTCCTTTCTTTCTTTTTTCTTCCTTTCTTCCTTTTCTTTCTTTCTTTCTTTCTTTCTTTTTTCTTCCTTCATTCCCTTTCTTTCTTTTTTCTTTCTTTTTCTTTCTTTCTTTCTTCATTTTTTTCTTTTCTTCTTTCTTTCCTTCCTTTTTTTCTTTTTTCTTCCTTTCTTCCTTTTCTTTCTTTCTTTCTTTTTGGGTGGGTGGGTGGGTGGATGGATGATAGATGAATGGATGGATGATAGATGGATAGATAGATAGATAGATAGATAGATAGATAGATAGATAGATAAATAGATAGATAGACGGGCTACAAGAATGGTCGAAGGTCTTAAACATAAAATGTATCAGGAAAGACTTAATGAACTCAATCTGTGTAGTCTGGAGGACAGAAGGAAAAGGCGGGACATGATTGAAACATTTAAATATGTTAAAGGGTTAAATAAGGTCCAGGAGGGAAGTATTTTTAATAGGAAAGTGAACACAAGCACAAGGGGACACAATCTGAAGTTAGTTGAGGGAAAGAACAAAAGCAACATGAGAAAATATTACTTTACTGAAAGAGTAGTAGATCCTTGGAACAAGCTTCCAGCAGACGTGGTAGATAAATCCACAGTAACTGAATTTAAACATGCCTGGGATAAACATATATCCATCCTAAGATAAAATACAGAAAATAGTATAAGGGCAGACTAGATGGACCATGAGGTCTTTTTCTGCCGCCAGACTTCTATGTTTCTATGTTTCTAGATAGATAGATAGATAGATAGATAGATAGATAGATAGATAGATAGATAGATAGATAGATAGATAGATAGATGTTGTGATTCCGTCTGAGGCCCCTCAGGGAACGGCTGATCCTCTGCCGGCTTCCTGCTCAGAGGGGGAGGATGAGGAACAGGAGGTTCAGGCAGACGGGGAGGAGGAATCTCAGGCTGAGGGAGAGGGAGGACAGCCAGAGTCCCCCGAGAGGGAGCTCTCCCCAGCAAGCAGCCTGGATTCCTTAGATGAAAATGCACAAGCAATAATCGATCTCCGGCAGAGAAGAGCAACACAGCGAAGGGGACAATTAGCCAGGTACTTTCAGCACTAAAGAGGCAACAGCTGGGTTTGGGTGTGGTGCTCTCTGGAAAGGCTGAAAAGGCAGACCCACCCTTCCTGGCTTGTGGAGTATTATCTTTGGGAGTCCTGGGACCTGGCTGTGATCTTTGGCGTCTTGGAATTCTGGTTTGTGACTTTGAATACTGAAACCTTGGGGGGAAAAGGTGTGGGTCTTATTCTCTACAGTGGTGGGTGTGCCAGCAAGAAGTCTGCTGTATTGTCTGGCCATCAGGACTCTGCTGTGAAGTCTCATAGCCTGCCTGTTGGGAAGAACAGGTTTTTCTCTGTGTTTATTTTTCAAACTATAAAGTGCTTTTGCTTTTACCAGCGTGTCTGGCTGCTTTTTCCAGTTGGTGTTGAAGTCTGGGGGCACCCAGACAGAACAGATAGATAGATAGATAGATAGATAGATAGATAGATAGATAGATAGATAGATAGATAGATAGATAGATACGGTAGATAGATAGATAGATAGTTGATAAGTAGATGGCATTGGGGGGATAATCCCTATTTCTTCATTATTTTTGCATTTTTTATTTCTATTTCTCCATTATACTAGCTGTTAGGATTACGAAACACCATCTGGCATGACATCATTCTTCTTAATCTAATGTTCATGTGGAAAAGGGTCTTTGAAAATTTCCATAAGAAGGAGGCTAGTTATAACTGATATGTGCTAATTAGTCAATTAACCGGCGGAATGACTTTCCTCCAGAAGTTGTGAATACTCCAACACTGGAAGTTTTAAAGAAGATGTTGGATAACCATTTGTCTGAAGTGGTGTAGGGTTTCCTGCCTAAGCAGGGGTTTGGACTAGAAGACCTCCACGGGCCCTTCCAACTCTGTTACTCTGTTATTCTGCTAACGCAGGGGTGTCAAACTGGATTTCTTCAAGGGCTGGGTCAGCGTTTTAGTTCTCCATGGACTGGTGGGAGGGTTGATGGGGGGAAACGGACACCTTCTGCAACACCCTACCGGCCAAAATAGGATGTGGGAAATCTGCCTGCCCACACCTCAGTTTCTCCTCTATGGCACCCTGCAACACTCTGCTGGCTGAAAGCAGTCCACCGAGAAGCATTCCAAGCCCCCCCCCCCCCCAAATGACCCATTTTTGGCCAGCAGAGTGCTGCAGGAGCCAGGGAGAGCAAAAACAAGACGCCTGGGGGCCACATACAGTCCTTTTCAGCCAGAAAAAGCACCGAGGTGGATCCTTAAAGCCCGTGGGTCTTGAGTTTGCTATCCCTATGCAAAAGGAAATTTAGCCTTGACACATACACAGCCATGAAAATGATATTGGCACGTAACATGCACCGGAATTATTCTGTCAGAGACGTGTCAAACATAAGTGTTTTACGTCAACCTTCAAAGCTGCTTTTGCAAACTATCCAGCACTCCCTGCTTATAAAGGAAAAGACAAACTGTTGCTTCATTTCACATCACTTTTATTGCCTCCTTTGACACCTTCAGTAACAGGAAAAGGCTTCTGTTCATAGGAGATGAATTGCAGCAGCCTCACACTAGTCTATTATCTATGCAGTTTATGCATGAACTGATGTATAAAGTTGGTACTACTTATTACTGTGCATGTTTTGAAAATGATTGAAAAGAAGCGCTGCTGACTGCATCCCACTGCTATTTGTTAAAGCAGCCTGGCTTCCTTCAGGCTTCTGCGTGAAAGATACTACCGCTTTAAGAATCTAACAAACAGCAAAGCACATCTTTACCAGGTCTGAAACACTTCTTCCGGATCATTTCTGATATCTGTGCAACTCTTTCTCTCTGACACTGGGAAAGTCATGTCTAGGTTTTGTCCAGTAGAGGCCACCATCCCTTGCCATATAAGCGACAAAAGCATAGGTTTTAAGGCTAATCGGGAGATGAGGAACTTGAAGGAAAACAGAGCTTTCTGATATTAGCACCGAAGGCTAAGTCCCCTTTGGTTCCAAGCAAAGATAGTGGTCCTTTGACAGATCTGAAGGTCTGAAGCAATGGTTCTTCAAGGAGATTTGCCAAAGTTCTTGTAAGTGCAAAAGGCAATATGTTCAAAGGAATGTCGTATTTTGAAAGAATGCACTGTTTGCCTATCTCTTTGCAGAGGCACGTGTTGACATTTCAACTAAATGTTGGAGGTCCTGCTGTATTCCTTATCAGTCCTTCAGAGCTGACACATAAGAGTACCTGCATTCTTAAGCCTTCTTTTCCTAGGCCAAGAAGAAAAGAAACATGAAAGCACAAGGTGCTATCTTCTGAAAGAACTCGTATCCTTGTTGTTATATACATAAAACAAAGAAATAGGGTTGCAAATGGGAGTCTTTGTGGCTACCATATGTTCTGATTTCAGACTGATTCATATAATACTTGGAATAAAGGAATTCTAAATGCATCTCATTGTAAAACATATCCTCTTTAATTTGTCCTTTAACAGTTCAACTCTGCACGCAGTTTTCTTCTCTCATCATTATCTCAGCAACTAAGTAGATAACCTTGATAGTAGCATAAAAGACATTCCACAAGTCATTCTAAAATTTATGGCTAATTAGGGTTAGCCAGGAGTCAAAAAGAAACAAGTAATACTTTGATAGCTTACGCTTCGGAGCAAGTTCGGGACGTGGCCATTCTTATTTTGCAAGATTCAACGAATCCAGCGTCTCTTCCGTTTTACACCTGGATATGAAGTAATTCATTAATTAATTACTCTCTAATATCTCCTCCCTTTTTCCTACCAACCTTCTGAAATGAGCATCCCTCCATCTGTGATCTCCCCCATTTGAGTCACTCGCACTCACGTCTATGTCACTAGCCCCGTGGTCTTCACTAACATTGCTAACTGTTGTAAGAGCAGGAAGATTTATGATCTCTAAATCCCACTCATCATCATCCGAATCTGAAAACTCCTCAAGCTGCAAGGGAGTACACACAACACCATAGATATACTAGGCCAGGGGTGAAATGTTCCCGGTTTGCTCATGCCTGCCGGTCGTTGGAGAGAGCTGGTCATGAAGGTAGCAAAAGGCTCAGCCTACCCAACCAGACATCACCATTTGGGTTCTTTTACCCTCTGCGACAGTATTGGGTTGCTACTGGTAGGGATAAGGTTGGTGTACTGGTGGTGAAAATTGAGCTGCATGCACAGTTTTGCTTCTGCTGTGGGTGTGTGGGTACATCCCAGTGAGATTTTACTTCTGCGCATGCGCAGGATGCAATATCTCATGAGGGGATTATTATTTTATTATTGTTTATTTATTATTTATTAGATTTGTATGTCGCCCCTCTCTGAAGACTCAGGGTGGCTCACAGCAGTAATAAAAACAATATAGTAGTGGAACAAATCTAATATTAAAAAACATATAAAACCCTATCATTATTTAAAAAACCAAACAGCACATTCATACCAAACATAAAACAAAGTATAAAAAAGCCTGGGGGAAAGGTGTCTCAACTCCCCCATGCCTGGAGGTATAAGTGAGTCTTGCGTAGTTTACGAAAGACAGGGAGGGTGGGGGCAGTTCTAATCTCTGGGGGAGTTGGTTCCAGAGGGCTGGGGCCGCCACAGAGAAGGCTCTTCCCCTGGGGCCTGCCAAACGACATTGTTTAGTCGACGGGACCCGGAGAAGGCCAACTGTGGGACCTTATCGGTCGCTGGGATTCGTGCAGTAGCAGGCGGTTCCGGAGGTAGTCTGGTCCAATGCCATGTAGGGCTTTAAAGGTCATGACCAACACTTTGAATTGTGACCGGAAACCAGAAACCAATTGGCAGCCAATGCAAGCCACAGAGTGTTGAAGAAACATGGGCGAATCTTGGAAGCCCCATAATAGCTCTCGCGGCTGTGTTCTGCACGATCTGAAGTTTCCGAACACTTTTCAAAGGTAGCCCCATGTAGAGAGCGTTGCAGTAATCGAACCTCGAGGTGATGAGGGCATGAGTGACTGTGAGCAATGACTCCCTGTCCAGATAGGGCCGCAACTGGTGCACCAGGCGAACCAGGGCAAACGCCCTCCTCGCCACAGCTGAAAGATGATGTTCCAATGTCAGCTGTGGATTGAGGAGGACGCCCAAGTTGCAGACCCTCTCTGAGGGGGTCAGTAGTTTCCCCCCCCCCAGGGTAATGGATGGACAGATGGAATTGTCCTTGGGAGGCAAGACCCACAGCTACTCCATCTTGTCTGGTATGAGTTTGAGTTTGTTGACATCCATCCAGGCCCCAACAGCCTACAGGCACCAGCACATAATTTCCACTGCTTTGTTGGCTTGTGGATGCATGTATGCATGAGATTTTGGTGATCTTTTTTACTTCTGCGCATGCGCAGAAGCAAAAAAAATTGCCAAAATCTCACACATCTGTTCCCTCGCAAGATTTTACTTCCTGCACAGGTGCCAAAGCAAATCTTGCTGGAACGCGTGCGCGAGCCCACAACGGAAGCAAAGCTGCATGTGCAGTGCACTGGTAGCAGTGGAATCAGGAATCCACCTTTGTTCTGCACATGCACAAAGCATTCTGTGCATGTGCAGAGGGTCAAAGAACCCAAATGTCAGCGCCTGGGTGGATAGGCGGAGCCTCATGCTGCCTTCACCAATAGCTCTCTGACAACTGATACAAGAGAACTGGAAACATTTCACCCCTTTAGTAGGCAATTCTGCATGCAGGACATTGAGGCTAATGTGCAAACATTAGATTTAAAAATAGAATGACTCACCAATATTGTTCTTCTTATTCCTTTACAACAGTTAAATATTGTGTCAACTCACTTGGAGTAAGATGTGAATGATAGAAAAGGAAGGATCCATTTTAACATTGTTTGTTGAAATGTTTTATTTTTCCCTAACAAAATATTAAGGCTATCCAAGTGATCCAGACCCATCTCATCATTATCTTCACCATCATAAAGGCAGATTATGAACATAATAGAATGGATTCGTTGTTAAACAATCATGATGAAATGCAGCATAAGAACAAAATTGGCAGATTAAAGGCTTCCATTCCACTGTGCAGTTAGGGAATCATAATGTTCCCTTGGCTCAGTCCTCTGGAACTTATCGTAATGTTTTGAAGCAAACTTTACAATCTTCGGTTTATTATACAGAATCCTGGGGAAATTTGCTGGGCTGCTTATCAAATTTTGTTTGCTTATTTCAAGATTCAATTTATTGTTAGGAACAGTAATTGGTTGTTATAGCTGAAAAACTTCCCAGTTTCATTCAAAACGTGAAATATGCTAGCCACGTGGAAACACTATATGCAAATCCCTCTTGATATATGATGATTTTGACGGGTCCCGTCAACTAAACAATGTTGTTTGGCGGGACCCAGGGGAAGAGCCTTCTCTGTGGCGGCCCTGACCCTTTGGAACCAACTCTCCCCAGATATCAGAGTTGCCCCCACCCTCCTAGCCTTTTGTAAGCTCCTTAAAACCCACCTCTGTCATCAGGCATGGGGGAATTGATACTTTCCCTCCCCCTAGGCTTATAAAATTTATGCATGGTATGCTAGTATGTATGATTGGTTTCTAAATTGGGGTTTTAAATTAACTTTAATATTAGATTTGTTTACATTGTATTATTATTGCTGTGAGCCGCTCCGAGTCTGCGGAGAGGGGCGGCATACAAATCTGATTAATAAATAAATAATAATAATAAATAAAATCTTAAAGATTTCTTAATTTTCTCATTATTTGGAGCTCATCCTTTTTTTAAAAAAATGTGATCTAAATAGAGAAGCATTTTCTCCACGTCCAGATTGGAGATGTGTCAATGAACAGTATCTGTAGTTCAGTCAAGCTGAATAAAAACAGTAACACCTCTTTAAGAAACGACTAGACTATTCTGAGTTTAGTCAGCCACAAACCGTGTAGCTCTGGATTAGATCTTAATTAGGGTTCTTCACTTACATTTGTAGTCTGCTCGTGGATTGAAGTGTGTTCTAGTCCTGTTTCCTGAAAAAAAACATGGCAAGGTGCGTCTTGCTGTGAGCTTTCTCAGACCGATTTGTGCTGCCATTAAAATGTGGGGAAGGAATGAGAATGTTTTGGCTACAGTCACGTCTTTAGTAGTGACAAAGAGGATGGCATTTGCCTCCTGGTGATAGACTATAAGAAGGGTGCCCCCTCTTTCCTTTTTGTTTTGTTTTGGGTGAAGACTGCCGGCAACATGTATTGTCTTCTCTTACATCTAAGATTGTATGTGTATTGGACAAACTAAATAAAAAAATAAAATAATAAAATAAAAGAACAGCAAGATAGCTTAGAAAATCCAAAGTAATCTATGGAGACTACACAGTTCTTCCTTTCAACATGTTAATAACCAGGCCTTAAACCCTAAAGTGAATTTACACACAGTAACTGCATTTCTCTTATCATGGGTCCCTCAAGCTCTTTCATCCTTTCAAAGCAACCTAGCAGCAAAGGTGCTTTTACCAAAAGGCAACTGGACTTTCTTGGTTGTTCGTTTGCAAAGAGAAAGAACAAAAACACATCAAGGAAGTCCTTGTGGCTAGCCTAACTGGGCCTTCTTCAAATCCACAGAAAGATCCAGCAGGAGCTCCTTCATAACAGATAAAGAAGATGTTCTGCCTCAGCCACGGACCACAAAGAATGTAGCACACACATACCTTAGTTTACTAAATTAAAGACTACTAACAAGCTGTCTTAGTAGTCATCAAACACAAATACAGTTTAAAGCAGTCTCTTCTGAACACAGGCTTTTAATTCAATTTCATTAACACCAGCAAGAGGCCCTGAAATAATAACTAAACTCTGATTAACAGTCTTCTAGATAACAGCAATTTTACCCTGGTTGGCAAAATGCCCTGGTTGGCAAAATGCCCAGAAGCAATTTGCAGTAAAAATGCCAAGAGAGAGAACAAGAGCTGATCAGACGTTTCTTGAGTCAAGACATGAAGGAATATATTGTTTCCTGCAAATTGGCTCCTTCGTGGTCATCCCTTAAATGGGCTAGGGGAGTGGCCAATTAGCCCCAAGGCTTACTCCTGAGGAGACCTCCTCCTGAGGAACCATTCCTGTCTTTTGGCAGCTCTGAGTGCCTGTGCATTGGGAATAGGCTCCTCCTTTCCTTCCTTGTCACTGATGGGAGATTCTGAGTCCCCACCTCGAGAAGTCCTCTCCAACTTCCTTGATGCCAGTGCACAGACCACTGAGTCATCACCACATCAGCCTCTTCACTGTCAGAATCAGCTACCAGCTACATGGGCTGCTGGCGAGCCACAACAAAAGAGAATAACAAACGGAGCGATGTTATCATTCCTTACATTGCAGGAATATCTGTAAAGCATGTATTTTAATATATATATAGGATTTTAGTAGTAATTTTAAATTAATTAGTTTTGTTGTGGTGGGGTTTTTTTGTTTGCATTTTGTGAACTGCCCCGAGTTTTTGGAGAAGGGCGGCATACAAATCTAATAAATAATAATAAATAATAATAATAATATATGCTTTAAAACTAAGAATACGTCAAGACAGAAGATTTTCCATCCCAAGGGCAAAATACCAAGACACAAGCAGAACAATGTGATATATGCAGTGCAATGTAGCAAGGCATGTGAGACCTGTACATTGGGAAAACAAAACAACCACTTATTTGTTTGTTTGTTTGTTTGTTTGTTTGTTTGTTTGTTTGTTTGTTTGCTTGCTTGCTTGCTTGCTTGCTTGCTTGCTTGCTTGCTTGCTTGCTTATTTATTAGATTTGTATCCCGCCCCTCTCCGAAGACTTGGGGTGGCTCACAACAGTAATAAAAACAGTATAACAATGGGACAAATCTAATAATAAAAATATATAAAAACCCCAATAATTAAAAACCATACAGCACATACACACCAAACATGAAATATAAAAAGCCTGGGGGAGATGTCTTAGTTCCCCCATGCCTTGCCTTCTCAAATGCATGGCACAACAGAGGAGAACAAATGGGATTCAGTAGTCCATTTGCATCTAAAAGAGAACGTTCACTGTTTTGATGACAGTAAAGTTCACATTCTGGACAGTTAAAACTGAAGCAGCTTTTTGGATGAGAAATGAAACATTTTGCAAAAAAAAAAACCCACAAAAAACAAGAAAATGCACCTTTGGGACAACCAAGATCAGGATGATTGAGAGTCTCCATAAATCTTATAGTAACTCCAGAGCAGGAATGGCCATTTCTTCACATTTGAAGGTGTAGGGTTAAGACACACACATACACACACATTTGGGTTCTTTGAACCTTATAGTACTCATTTAACTCATTTGGAGAAGGGACCTCTAAACCTTCTAAAATTCAAGGTGATTCTTCCACTTTGAATGGAGGTATAAGGACACATGCCGGGGTGGCACAGCAGGTAGAGTGCTGTACTGCAGGCCACTGAAGCTGACTGTAGATCTGAAGATCAGCGGTTCAAATCTCATCACCAGCTCAAGGTTGACTCAGCCTTCCATCCTTCCGAGGTGGGTAAAATGAGGACCCGGATTATGGGGGCAATAGCCTAGCTCTGTTAAAAAGTGCTATTGCTAACATGTTGTAAGCCGTCCTGAGTCTAAGGAGAAGGGCGGCATAAAAATCGAATAAGTAAGTAAGTAAGTAAGTAAGTAAGTAAGTAAGTAAGTAAGTAAGTAAGTAAGTAAGTAAGTAAGTAAGTAAGTAAATAAAATGGGACCTTAATCTTCTACAAGGCTCATGGTACCCATTTTAGTCTTGCCATTCCAGTAGCATTATGAGGTCACTAGTCACCACTAGAAGCTAAGTAGACTTCTATTTCTAGTGTTTCTGTGTGTTGAATTTGCAACACAAACACACACACACACACACACACACACACACATCCTTTCCAGTTGCAAACAAGCCCACTAACGTAGGGCTTGTCCTAGCAAAGTGTTTGTGGCTTCTTGTTCTAGAATGCCTAATTTACGCTTAAGTTTCAACATTTATTACCATTGAAATAGTACACTAATAGTACACTAGCCTACCATTTATTTTTTTTATCCTTTATGCTTCATTTCAGCCACAAACTAGCTCAAGGGTTATATTTTAATTTAAAGACAAACACTGGAATTTGGGAATATAAAATAATAATAATTATGCAGAAGCAACCAATTAGGAGAGAAAAAAAGGATATTAATGCTCCAGTAACGCACTGGGAATGAGATTTGTCATTAAATCAAGTTATTTTCCCCAAGGTATCTTTTAAAAAGGGAAACTGGGAAAGCATTTAAAAATAATCTATCTCTTTTTTAATGCTAAGTTCCCCCAGAAAGAAAGAATTAAGAAAGAACACTCAACATCTGGGTGAATTTGCACTTTAACACTAGTGTTGGGCGAACCAAACCCGCACAATTCGGGTCCGTACCGAATTTTGTGGTGTTCGGCATGCCGGACCCGAACCCGAATTTTTTAAAAAATTCGTGCTTTGGTTTGGCGTTTGTGCCGAACACCGCAAAAGCCACCGCCCAGCTGTCATCTGCTGAGAAGAGGAGGAACCGGGCACCGGTGGCAGCGGAGGAAGGCGAACACCGGGGAGCTGTCGGCCAGTCGGGAGGCTGGGACGGAGGCACAAAAGGAGCTGGGGAATCCCACAAAGAGATTCCGGGGGTGGAGCTTTGACGTCACATATACTGGCAGGTTGCTAAGCACACCAAGGTGATCACTTCCTGGATTCCATTCTCCCTCCATTATTCTAGTGCCACCCCCGGAATCCAGGAAGTGATCACCTTCTTGTGCTTAGCAACCTGCCAGTATACGTGACATCAAAGCTCCTCCCCCGGAATCCCATCGTTTTTTATTTTTATGGATTTTTAATTTTTATTTATTTTTATTTTTACGAAAAAAGACGCCGCAGCGGCGGCGCAAGCAAAGGAAGGTCCTTTCATGTAAAAATAAAATAAAAATTTACCTGAAAGGACCTCCCTTTGCTTGCGGCGCCGCTGCGGCATCCTTTTTCATAAAAATAAAAATAAATAAAAATAAAAAATCCATAAAAATAAAAAACGATGGGATTCCGGGGGCGGAGATTTGACGCCACGGACTGTTCGGGTTTGGGTTCAGCCGAACTTTGCGTGAAGAATCCGAACTCACCGAACCCGAACACCGTTGGGTTCGCCCATCACTATTTAACACCCAATATAACTATATATTTTTTTTCATACCAGCACATAGAGAAATAAAGTGTCTCAGGAACACAAGATATTTCAAGACTGTTTCTGTTCAATTCTCCTGGTAAAATTTACCCAGCTAGAAAGGTTGTGAGTTACAAAGGTTTATTTGGGTCATCATTCACAATAGCAGGGATTGAACAGGCTTGCCCATTCCTTTCAATTTAAAGAGTGGAAGCCTCTAAATTGCAATGCTAGTTCATAGATCCCATTACAATGTACACTGACAATGGTTTCAAAAGGTGAGAGGCAGTTGTTTCAAAGTTTGCATTAAAAGGAAATGGATTATACTGCCAGGATAACCTTTGCAACTCTCCAATTCATTATGAGATGCTGAGAATGACCATAACACTCACATAGGTCTGGTTTATAGGGATATGTGAATTCAGCATACCTTCAAAGAGGTGCAGGTTATGCATTTAAACTTATTCCCTTTTTTTCTTTCTGTGATTAAGAATTGCATGCATATTCCTGGATTATTTTAAAATTCCTGAAAGTTACGTATTTAGAAATTGAATGGCTTAGCATTCTTGGTGCCCTCTGAGCTTACTTGTGGTGCAGTGGTTAGAGTGCAAGCTACTTCTGGTGATCACCGGCTGCCAGCAGTTTGGCAGATCGAATCTCAGTAGACCCAAGGTTGACTCAGCCTTCCATCCTTCCAAGGTCGATAAAATGAGGACCCAGTTTGTTGATGACAATATGCTGACTCTCTCTAAACCGCTCAGAGAGGGCTGCAAAGCACTGCAAAGCGGTATATAAATCTATTATTGCTATTGCTATTGCTATTATTTTTTGGAGACGTTTCATTACCCTAACTAGGTAATAACATCAATGTTAGGAAAGGAGTGCTATTTGCTGTCAGTTTTATATGCTGGTGACTTGCCGGTCTGTGTGGGTGGGGGCAGTCTTAGAGATTCTATGGTTGGGCTGTTTATTGATGGCAGTTTTATTAATCTGGGTATTGTTTAATTGATTATTGGCCTGAAGTTATCCTTGGAGTTAATCTATGCTGATCTGGGTGATGATTGCTGGTGGAAAATTTGGGGTATTTTGTTCTCTTTTCGCCTGGGTGATAGTTTAATTTGCATAGTGGATAGCAGTGTTTCCCAACCTTGGCAACTTGAAGATATTTGGACTTCAACTCCCAGAATTCCCCAGCCAGCATTCACTGGCTGGGGAATTCTGGGAATTGAAGTCCAAATATCTTCAAGTTGCCAAGATTGGGAAACACTGGTGTATAGAATAGATGTTGTTAATTATGTGTCTGTTGATAACTGATTTGTCAGAGTGCCAGGTTTCTAGAAATTCCCTGGCATTTTTTGACTTGGTCTGGTCTAGAATTATCACATTTTCCCCAATTGAAACGAGGGTTAAATCAATCTATATGTTGTATTTCAGCTTTGAAATGGAGATGAGCACTGCCCCCTAGAGTCAGGAATGACTAGCACATATGTCCTAGGAGAAGCTTTACTTTTACTTTACCCTAGAACTGCGGTAGGCAAAGTTGGCTCTTCTATGACATGTGGACTTCAACTCCCAGAATTCCTGAGCTAGCATGCTTGGCTCAGGAATTCTGGGAATTGAAGTCCCACAAATCATAGAAGAGCCAACTTTGCCAACCCTTGCCCTAGAACTTCTGACTCTTACACTGATTGAAAACTTTGTTCTGTCTGTTCAAAACTTGGATTGACTTTAGATGACTCCTTTCCATACTCCTATTTCAAAATAAACTTTGAAAGTAAGGCGTTGTTTTGGTTATATTTCTTTGCTTCATTGTTAATCCTTCAACCTCAAAGAGCAACTGATAATCTGAGAAATTTTTTTGCATGTGCCACTGAAACCTGAAGCAGGACACTAAGACCATCCTTTGCACTTTTTTAGACAGGAAAAAAATGTGCTTGCATTCGTTAAACATCCTTATTCTAGTAGTAAATTACCCTTTTGACCACACGCTGAATCATTAATTGCCATGAGGTTTGCTAAAAGTGATTCAGCTGCACAACTCTTTACAATTTAATGAAATGGTGTTCAGCTTAAGAAATATGTTTATTTAATGAAGAGAAGCATGGCAAGAGAACAGTGTTGGGTGGGTATGCATATCCCATCTTTGAAAGTTACCATGACAAAATGCTTTGCTCTTCCATGAAATGAAGTAAATAAAACATGGAAAGCTAGGGTTGGTAGAGACCTCAGAGGTTTTTTATTCCAACCCTAAGAGTAGAGCAGGAAAATTTATACCAGAGGTCTTCGAACTTGGCAACTTTAAGACTTGTGAACTTCAACTTCCAGAATTCTCCAGCCATCTATGCTGCCTGGAGAATTCTGAGAGTTGAAGTGCACAAGTCTTAAAGTTGCCAAGTTTGGGCACCTCTGATTTATACCATTCTGGTCAAATGGTTGTCCAGTCAATGAGTGAAAACCTTCAGCAACCTCAACTTCAGGAGGAGGGGGAAGAGGAAGAAGAAGGAGGAGGAGGAGGAGGAGGAGAAGAAGAAGAGCAAAAAGAAGAAGAAGAAGAAGAAGAAGAAGAAGAAGAAGAAGAAGAAGAAGAAGAAGAAGAAGAAGAAGAAGAACAAGAAGAACAAGAAGAACAAGAAGAACAAGAAGAACAAGAAGAACAAGAAGAACAAGAAGAACAAGAAGAACAAGAAGAACAAGAAGAACAAGAAGAACAAGAAGAACAAGAAGAACAAGAAGAACAAGAAGAACAAGAAGAACAAGAAGAACAAGAAGAACAAGAAGAACAAGAAGAACAAGAAGAACAAGAACAAGGAGTAGGAGGAGAAGAAGAAGAAGAAGAAGAAGAAGAAGAAGAAGAAGAAGAAGAAGAAGAAGAAGAAGAAGAAGAAGAAGAAGAAGAAGAATTCTTTTATTGGCCAAGTGTGATTGGACACATAAGGAATTTGTTGATTAATTGTTGATTAGTTGTCTATTGATTAATTGTTCTCACTGTCTCCTTACTTCTAGGTTGGATCTCTCTTTTATAAATATATAAATGCATAAATACATTTATAAAGCTGTGAGAAAGTTTTGGTTTCATTAGCAATCATCTTTTACTTTTAAAAATCAACTTTGTTGTTCAGTTCTAGCTGGGGTCTAGTTTGAAGGTCAAATGAAAACAGAAAAATTAACATAACACATTAATATTGCACAGAATAACTGATGAGATATTTTAGTTAAGTTTTTCTTTCTCTCTTTTTAATAAGGTGTTTAGTTACAGTTACTGACTATAAAACTGAGTCTAACTATGAATATATCAAATTGACTAAATATATGTCAGGGTTTTTCCCCTCTTTCCTCATTGGCAATAATCTCCCAATTATTTCTCCCTTTCCTTTATTTTTTATCAGCTACTATCCATAAATAATTTCAGTATTAATATTTAGAAGCCATTTCAATTTAAAATTGCTCTTGTAAGGGAATCATCACTTTTAATAGACTTATAAAAGAAATGCAGATATTTATTTTTTCAATTATTAGTGTAATTAATATAAATGTTTTACATAATAGTTCTTCACCTCTTATAAATATTATGTGGCTTTGCATTTTATATAACAATGCAGGTTTGAGATAAACAATTAATGATTAATGGGGGAATTCAATAGACAATTAAAATAATGCTAGGTTTTCAATATCCATAGCTGGTGTATATCCAATTGTAATGGATTATAAAAACAGAAGATGCATATTTATTTACATAAATCATAATGTATAATAAATAATGTTTATACTTAAATAGTACTTATCTAACTTAAAATGTGATTTGATTTCAGGCCAAATGAGAAAAAATGTGGACATTTTTTTCTGACCTCTCTCCCTCCCTCCCTCCCTCCCTCCCTCCCTTCCTGTTGCCCTAGCTCAGCTCCAATGTGCATGTGTGTGCCGGCCAGGTGATTTTTGGCTCGCACAGAGGCTTTGGGAGGGCATTTTTGGCTTCCAGAGAGCCTCCTGGTGGATGGGGGAGGACATTTTTACCCTCCCCCAGCTCCAGGTAAGCCTTTGGAGCCTGGGGAGGGTGAAACACAAACCTACTGGGTCCACCAGAAGTTGGGAAAGAGGCCATATCCAGCCTCCAGGGGACTTCTGGGAGTCAGGGAAAAATGTTTTTGCCCTCCCCAGGCATTAATTTATGGCTGTGGGCACTCACACATGCATGATAGCATGCACCCACATTCTTTTGGCACCCAAGGGAAAAAAGGTTTGCCACCACTGATCTAGCTAATAGTCACCCAGTGTAAATTGATACCAGAACTTGCTATTTCTTTGTTTCTAGTCTGTTTCTTTAACCAATACATCAAACTAGGTTTCTCTTCCTTACAAATGCTTTTATATCTCTCAAGTGAAATTCTACGAGTGATTTGTGGTAAGATCTTAACATACTATTAATTGATGCATTAGTAATCACATAGATAGATTTTCTCCTTGCCAATCTGTTCCTAGTCAGGTCTTCCAACAATGCATCCACTGCAGCGGTGAAATCTACTTACCTTTCCTAGCAGTTTGGAAGTGCATGCTTTCTGCACATGTGGGCCACTGTTCCACATACTTTTTCACCCTCTGCGCATGGGCAGGAGGCTTTGTGCATGGGCAGAGATTAAAAACAACAACATCGTGAAGTCAGAGTGTGTGGGCGGAGCATCATGCTGCATCCACTACTGGTTCTCCAAACCCCCACCAGCCATTGCTATCGGTACCTGAACCAGTAGCATTTCACTCCTGATCCATTGTTATTGTAGCTGAATCATCTATCCTGCTGCTGTCTATCCTCTTCTCCTCTTTCCTTCCACTTTTAAGGCAGGGCTAAATCAACTTAATAAAATAGTTTCTACATAAATTAAAACCAATAAGTGCTTCCATCATTGGTAGTACTATATACAAAGAATTTTTTTAAAGAATACAAATACTTATAATTAAGCAAATAGGGCTGTGAAGGTATTTGCTAACACCCTCGCATCCTGGACATAAACTGTTTTCAACTCCTACCCTCAAAACATCGCTACAGAGCAATGCACACCAAGACAACTAGACACAATAACAGTTTTTTTCCTGAATGCCATCACTCTGCTAAACAATAATTCCCTCAACACTGTCAAACTTTTTACTAAGTCTGCACTTCTATTTCTACTAGTTTTTTCTCATCATTCCTGTCACCCATTTCCTCCCACTTAGGGCTGAATGATGTAACTTGTTGCTTGTATCCTAAGATTTTTATTAAGATTGTTTCTTCAGTGCTTATTTGACCCCTATGACAATCATTAAGTGTTGTATCACATGATTCTTGACAAATGTATCTTTTTCTTTTATGTACACTGAGAGCATATGCACCAAAGACAAATTCCTTGTGTGTCCAATCATGCTTGGGCAATAAATAATTCTATTCTATTCTATTCTATTCTATTACTCACACTGAAAAGAGTGGGGATGAGATGTATTCTACTGCTTGGTATGATGGCAGTAAAACAACTATACAGTGGTTATCATTTCTAAATCACCAAGTACAATGATTATTTCTTTCATCCCGTAAGCCATTTTGCCATCTCGCCCTCCCCACATTCACCATATTTTTAAAAAATATTCTATGAGTGGAGGTAACGATGATTGTAGCTGATTAAATAAAGTTGATTAATCACCTCTACTATTTATTTCCCTTTCACTCTAGAATAGCAAATAATCACATTTAGAAAACCTGTCAATGGAATTCCCTTTAAAACTGTGCAATAAAAAAGTCTCAATGTTGTGGCTGTTTCCTTGCTGAAGATAAGAATGGTTGCACAGGTTAGTCCTTGACTTGGATATTGTTTGGCAGTTTCAGGCCATAAACTAAATTGAGACTCTAGAAAGAGTGTAGAAAAGAGCAACAAAGAGGATTAAGGGCCTGGAAGCGAAAACATATGAAGAACAGCTGTAGGAATTTGGTATGTCTAGGATAATCAGAATTGCAGAAAAAACAATTGCTGCCAATCTGCCTTCCATTGAGGACCTGTATACTGCACGAGTCAAAAAGAGGGCGGGTAAAATATTTACTGACCCCTCGCATCCTGGACACAAATTGTTTCAACTCCTACCCTCAAAACGTCGCTACAGAGTACTGCACACCAAGACAACTAGACACAAGAACAGTTTTTTCCCAAACGCCATCACTCTACTAAACAAATAATTCCCTCAAAACTGTCAGACTTTCTACTAAATCTGCACTTCTATTCTACTAGTTTTTCTCATCATTCCTATCACCCATTTCCTCCCATGTTGACTGTATGACTGTAACTTGTTGCGTATATCCTAAGATTTTTATTAATATTGCTTCTTCATTGCTTATTTGACCCCTATGACAATCATTAAGTGTTGTATCACATGATTCTTGACAAATGTATCTTTTTCTTTTATGTACACTGAGAGCATATGCACCAAAGACAAATTCCTTGTGTGTCCAATCATGCTTGGGCAATAAATAATTCTATTCTATTCTATTCTATTCTATTCTATTACTCACACTGAAAAGAGTGGGGATGAGATGTATTCTACTGCTTGGTATGATGGCAGTAAAACAACTATACAGTGGTTATCATTTCTAAATCACCAAGTACAATGATTATTTCTTTCATCCCGTAAGCCATTTTGCCATCTCGCCCTCCCCACATTCACCATATTTTTAAAAAATATTCTATGAGTGGAGGTAACGATGATTGTAGCTGATTAAATAAAGTTGATTAATCACCTCTACTATTTATTTCCCTTTCACTCTAGAATAGCAAATAATCACATTTAGAAAACCTGTCAATGGAATTCCCTTTAAAACTGTGCAATATAAAAGTCTCAATGTTGTGGCTGTTTCCTTGCTGAAGATAAGAATGGTTGCACAGGTTAGTCCTTGACTTGGATATTGTTTGGCAGTTTCAGGCCATAAACTAAATTGAGACTCTAGAAAGAGTGTAGAAAAGAGCAACAAAGAGGATTAAGGGCCTGGAAGCGAAAACATATGAAGAACAGTTGTAGGAATTTGGTATGTCTAGGATAATCAGAATTGCAGAAAAAACAATTGCTGCCAATCTGCCTTCCATTGAGGACCTGTATACTGCACGAGTCAAAAAGAGGGCGGGTAAAATATTTACTGACCCCTCGCATCCTGGACACAAATTGTTTCAACTCCTACCCTCAAAACGTCGCTACAGAGTACTGCACACCAAGACAACTAGACACAAGAACAGTTTTTTCCCAAACGCCATCACTCTACTAAACAAATAATTCCCTCAAAACTGTCAGACTTTCTACTAAATCTGCACTTCTATTCTACTAGTTTTTCTCATCATTCCTATCACCCATTTCCTCCCATGTTGACTGTATGACTGTAACTTGTTGCGTATATCCTAAGATTTTTATTAATATTGCTTCTTCATTGCTTATTTGACCCCTATGACAATCATTAAGTGTTGTATCACATGATTCTTGACAAATGTATATTTTATTTTATGTACGTTGAGAGCATATGCACCAAGACAAATTCCTTGTGTGCCCAATCACACTTGGCCAATAAAAATTCTATTCTATTCTATTCTAATGACAAAAAGGATTATGAGTAATATAATAGCAGTGTTTCAATACCTAAAGGGCTGCCATGAAGAAAGCAGATGAACCTATTCTCCAAAGTACTTGAAGCCAGGAAAAGAAGCAATGGAGGGAAATGAATTAAGGAGAGAAGCAACCTAGAACTAAGGAGAAATTTCCTAACAGTGAGAACGCTAGAAGTTTTGAAGAAGCGATTGGACAACCTTTTGTCTGAAATGGTATAAGGCCATCATGGTGAACCTATGGCACACGAGCCACAGGTGGCATGCGGAGCCATATCTGAGGGCCCGCAAGGCATTGTGCATCCTGGATCTTGAAAGCTTAGAAATAAGATGCCTCAAACATGATCTAAGCATAGCCCACAATATTATATGCTACAACATCCTCCCTGTCAACGACTACTTCAGGTTCAACCACAACAACACACGAGCACACAACAGATTCAAACTTAGTATAAACCGCTCCAAACTTGACTGCAAAAAATATGACTTTAGTAATTGAGTTGTTGAAGCATGGAACTTTTTACCAGACTTTTTACCAGTGGTGTCTTCCCCCAACCCCAAAATTTTTACCCTTAGACTAGATTCCACAGTCGACCTCTCCAGATTCCTAAGAGGTCTCTAAGGGGCGTGCATAAGTGCACCATCGTGCCTTCTGTCCCCTGTCCTAATGTCTCTCTTATGTTTATGAATCCTAGTATTTCCAATTATTATTCCTTCCATATTATTCCTAATGTCCTATCTCCCATTTTTCTATTACTATATGTTGTGGTTAGCTCTGCCCCAGCTCCTGCCCCAAGGACTGTGGATGTGGGGGAGACATCCAGATGCTGCAGGCCTGTTTTGCCCCTGGTGGAATCTGCTGATGAAGGCTCCTCTGACCAAGAAGACATGAGTGACAGGGAGGAGGAGAGTGTGGCAGACAGCTCAGAAGGAGATCAATTATCTAGCTCCTCCTTGGATTCAGAACAAGAGTTAATGATACAGCCAGGCATGCGGAGAGCGATGCATAGGCAACAACAACTGAGAGATTATTATCAAAGAAAATGAGGCCACCTGTGGTTGGGTGGGGCTGGGGTAATTAGTGAGGCTGCTATAAATAGCAGTCTGTGGGTTTGGCCATTGTGGAGGATTATCTGATCCTTGTGTTTCGTGACTGCTTTACTGACTTTGACCTTTTGTGTGCTGATTTTTCCCTGCTTGGAAACTAAACCAGAGCAAAGTGTGTTTCACTTTATGAAAGAAGAAGGACTGTGAATTGCCTCCCAATTGCAAGCTAAGTATCACAGGACTGATAAGGGACTTGTACAATTTACCAGTTTGTTTGGAGACGAGTGCTCTTTGCTATACCAAAAGAGGGCTTGGTTTAAGTGAATTTTCATTATAAAGAACATGGTTTTGAATTTTCAAACGTGTGTGTGTCTGAAATTGTATCTGTGCATTTTTGGGAGGATTCTACCAGAGAGCTCGACAGAACAGCAAGGGGGGGGGTGCACACATGCATGGGGGAGGGCATTACATTAAGAGTGTGGGCATGCACAAGTGCGCTATCGCGCATGTGACACTCTTTGGCACCGAAGCAAAAAAAAAAGATTCACCATCAACTGGTATTGGGTCTCCTAGTTGAGCAGGGATTTGGGCTGGAAGACCTCTAAGGTTACTTCCAACTGTGCTATTCTGACAAGATGAAGAAAAAAAAATCTGGAAGCAAAGAGGAGCAAAATAAATCTGTCTCCTTGACAAGGAAACTACTTGGACATGTCCTTTTAGTCATTAAGAATCTAATTTGATTTGAAGGGAATTTTACATGTCAAAATGTTACTGCAATAAATATCTGGGCTTTCCCCCCTCTCCTGATGCAATTTATGAGTGATCTGAGGCCATCCCTTGCACAATGTAGATGCTTGATCTATCTGGTTTCTAGCAGAACATACACTATCATTTGTATGTACAGATAAAACTGTATATCACTTTGCATTGACAGAAATACTTCCATAGAAATAGATACTCTTTTCAAGTTTTAACAGCAACCCCAACCTGTGATTCATCTTAAGAAAGAGGATGCAGTCATAACCAGAACAAATTAAGTATCACATTTTTCCGTTGAAGACTATTATTATTTCTTCTTCTAGAAACCTATCCCCCAAAATAAATATTTTCACCAGGAATGTTTATGTACTGTTGTGGTTAGCTCTGGCCCAGCTCCTGCTCCAAGGACTGTGAATGTGGGGGAGACATCCACATGCTGCAGGCCTGTTTTGCCCCCGGTGGAATCTGCTGATGAAGGCTCCTCTGACCAAGAAGACAGGAGTGAAAGGGAGTAGGAGAGTGGGGCAGACAGCTCAGAAGGAGATCAATTATCTAGCTCCTCCTTGGATTCGGAACAAGAGTTAATGATACAGCCAGGCATGCGGAGAGCGATGCATAGGCAACAACAACTGAGAGATTATTATCAAAGAAAATGAGGCCACCTGTGGTTGGGTGGGGCTGTGGTAATTAGTGAGACTGCTATAAATAGCAGCCTGTGGGTTTGGCCATTGTGGAGGGTTATTTGATAGTTGTGTTTCATGACTGCTTTACTGACTTTGACCTTTTGTGTGCTGATTTTTCCCCGCTTTGAAACTAACCCAGAGCAAAGTGTGTTTCACTTTGTGAAAGAAGAAGGACTGTGAATTGCCTCACAGCTGCAAACTAAGTATCACAGAACTGATAAGGGACTTGTACAAATTACCAGTTTGTTTGGAGACCAGTGCTCTTTGCTATACAAAAAGAGGGCTTAGTTTAAGTGAATTTTCATTATAAAGAACATTGTTTTGAATTTTCAAACGTGTGTGTGTCTGAAATTGTATCTGTGCATTTTTGGGAGGATTCTACCAGAGAGCTCGGCAGAACAGCAAGGGTGGTGGTGTTTGTGCATGCATGCATGGGGGGAGGGCATTGCATTAAGAGTGTGGGCATGCACAAGAGTGACACTCTTTTGGCACCCAAGCAAAAAAAGAAAAGATTCACCATCAACTGGTATTGGGTCTCCAATACTATTATTATTTCTTCTTCTAGAATCCTATCCCCCAAAATAAATATTTTCACCAGGAATGTTTATGTACATATTCTCTTGGAGTTGAGAGACAGTTTTGAAGACTTTTGGATTTTTTTCCCTTCCATGCAGAATTGCATGGACAGCTGATTAAGGTTGCGTCGGGGTCGGAAGGCACGGCACGGTGGTTCCACCTCTTCTGGGATGGTGGTCTCACGAGAAAATGTGAGACCACCATCCCCAGCTTTATGCGTCATTGCGCAGGCCTTCTGGTTTCAGGGGGACGTGCTAGGCGAGCCCTATTTATAGGACTGCACCACGCAGTCGCTTTCTTTCCCCCCTGGCAGTTCAGAAGCGAACACCCTCCCTCCCTCCCTATCTTTCAGTGTCCCTGCGGGGGTCACCCAAAGGGGCTGAATAGGAATTTTTTGCAGCCTCTGCGTCTTAACGATGGCCATTTTTTCATCTATTCCACACTGCGGAGGATGGACTGGTTAGGGGGTATTTCACATTTACTAATTTAGTAAATTGGCTTTCCCTTTGGTCACTGGGGTAGGCAGGTTAGGGGCGGAAATGGGCAGTGATAGCAACTCCGTGTTCTCCTTTGGGCATCTTTCAAAGATGATGGACAGCCTCTCGCCAGGAACTCAAGGTACCTTGTGGCCAGGGCAATTCAAAGGGGGATGCCCTTGGCGACTCACCTAACCCAATAACCGGAAGGACATGGGATGGTGAGCCCTCCCACATGCAAGGCGTGGCCAGGTACGTGGCGAAGGCATAGGTACCTTCGCCTGGTTCAGCAAGGACCTATGCACATAGTTGCCCAGGAATATTATGGAGTAGTATTTCCACCTCAAAGTTATTAGTGGCCTCTGCAGGTCCTGGGTATTTGTTAATAATCGTTAAAGTTTTGGTTTAAATTAATAAAGTGACCCTATTTAATTCCAGCTATTGTTGTCCATGTTCTTTTCCGCATCCGGCGTAACAGACAATACAGTCTACTCCAGTCTTTTCCAACTGGGTGCCTTTGGGAGTATAATTCATAGAATACCCATGGAGTTTGGAAATTATTGGAGCTTCAGTTCAAGTACATATGGAAATATCAAGGTGGGAACAGCAGTCATCTCTAAGAGGTACAAATTCATGATGGCATACTGTACATAGGAAGCTGAAGTTCAATAATGACAATATTTACTGTTCAGAATCTTGATAATATATAATTGGAAAAAGAGAATAATAAAAGAGTTGGAAAGGACCTTGGAAGTCTTCTAGTCCAATCCCTTGAATGGGCAGGAAACCCTACACCACTTCAGACAAATAGTTATCCAACATCTTCTAAAAACTTTCAGTGTTGGAGCATTCACAACTTCTGGAGGCAAGTTGTTCCACTGATTGATTGTTCTAACTGATAAAGAATTTGGAGTCTGTGCAATATTTTGTATTATTTCTTTTGGTTCTACATAAAGGAAGCCTTTCAGGCAGGATGTTAGCCCAGAGAGAGTGGAATATTGAATTATGAGCCACCCTAATTCATTTGCTGAGATAGACGGATATGGAAATCTAATTAAATCAAATCAATTGACTAGTATGTTACCCTACAGGTAGTCTCAATTTACAGCCACAATTGGAAACAGACAATTCATTGTTAAATAAATGTGGTCATTAAGTGAGACATCACGTGACCTCACCCCATTTTACAACCTTTTCCCATAGTCATTAAGCAAAGCATCACACGATTGCATTTTTTTTTACCTGTTGACCTTGCTGGTTGGAAGTCAACTGAGAAGGCAGAAAATGGCAATCATGTGTTCCTAGGATGCTGCAACCATTCCAAATACATGCCAATTGCTAAGTGCCAAAATTGTGAATCACATCCTTTGCAGGGATGATATGGAATTATTAAGTATGAGGAGCAGTCATAAGTCACTTCTTCTACAACTTTGAATGGCAGCTAAACAAATGATCATAAGTCAAGTGCTATCTATAACTTCTTTGTATGTAGCATTCTATGTATAACAGCAAACACAACAAATTAATATATCTCATGGCTACCATCCAAGATTATAAAGGCTCATCTATATACAGTATTGTCTTGTTAAATAAGTAAATAACTTCTTGATATTTCTTTGATTCTTATTTTGGCATTAATTATGTCCTGAGTTAATTATGTCCCAAGATTAGAACTATGGTAGTTGTAGAACTACTCTAAGAGTAGAACATAGTTCAATTTCTTTGAACTATGGTGCTGCAGAAAATGCCTGCGAGTCCCTTGGACTGCAAGGTGATCAAACTGGTCAATCCTAGAGGAGATCAATCCTGACTGCTTTTTAGAAGGCCAGATCCTGAAGATGAAACTCAGATGCTTTGGCCACCTAATGAAAAGGAAGGACTCACTGTAGAAGAGCCTAATGCTGGGAAGAATTGAGGGCAAAAAAAGAAGGCGATAACAGGGAATGTGGTGGCTGGATGGAGTAACTGAAGCAGTCATCATGAGTTTAAATGGACTCTGGGGGATGGAAGAGGAAAGGAAGGCCTGGAGGAATGTTGTCCATGGCATGGGGTCACGATGGGTTGGACACAACTTCACAACTAACAACACCAACAACATCCCAAGTTATACCCAACCCAACTAGTTAAACAGATATATCAGATATATATCAGTGAAGGGCTGCCAAATTTGTTACTGCTGCCCTGTGGGCATGGCTTATTTAGTGGGTGTGGCTTGTTGGCCATGTGACCACGTGGAATTGGCTTAACAATCATGTGACCCAGTGATGGCTTAAGGTCATGTGACTGAGTGGGAGTGGCTTACTGACCAAGATAAGTTTTCAGATAGGTGCTTGGATTCTTTTTCAGTTGATTAAATCACATTATTTGAATAGCCAAAAAAGGACAAATGATAGTTGAGGAGCACAGTAACATTTTAAGGTGTTGTACTGAACCCACAAGGTTCAGTAGGATAACAGATTAAGCAAGTAGTTCAACTTTCTTTAATTGCTGTAAAAGTTCAGTAATAATGATTAAAATGATTAAAGCGTTTATGGGTAAAATCATGCTATTTAATTATTTCCCATTTTAAAAGTATTTAAGGATCATACTAAGGTACTAGAGAAGGAAGGACAATAAAAATAACTATTAAGTATTCAATAAATAATGCATAAACTTACTAACCCTCCCCCTGCGCAGTCCATCGCTGTATATTACTCTCTCCCTTCAATTCAGGACTGATAGAAATATTTCTATTGCAAAATTATTACATTACACACAAGAAGAAGATTTCACAAGATGGACTTCTTTCACTAGCTAAATACTTTATAAGATAAAAATCTTATTTTATTTTTTAAAAATTCTTGGTCTGAAGCAGTATTTTTCAACCAGTGTGCCGCGGCACACTAGTGTGCCGTGAGACATGGTCAGATGTGCCGCAAAGCTCAGAGAGAGAAAAAAAAACAAGAGAGAGAAAGAAAGAAAGAAAGAGAGAGAAAGAAAGAGAGAGAGAAAGAAAGAGCAAGAGAGAGAGAAAGCAAGCAAGCAAGAGAGAGAGAAAGAAAATGAGAGAGAGAAAGAAAGCAAAAGAGAGAGAGAAAGCAAGAGAGAGAGAAAGAAAGAAAGGGAGAGAAAAAGAAAGAACGAGAGAGAGAGAGAAAGAAAGCAAGAGAGAGAGAAAGAGAACAAGAGAGAGAAAGCAAGCAAGAGAGAGAGCAAGAGAGCAAGAGAAAGAAAGAGAGAGAAAGAGAGGGAGGGAAGGTGGGAGAGAGAGAGACAGGGAGGTAAGGAGGGAGAGAGAAAGAGCAAAAAAGAGGAAGGAAGAAAGAGAAAGAAAGAGGGACGAAGAGAGAGAGAAAAAAGAGGAAGGGAGAGAAAGAGGGAGGGAGAGAGAAATAGAGCGAAAGGGAGGAAAAGAGAGAGAGAATTTTTTTTGTCCAAACTTTTTTTAGCCGCCCCTCCCCTCAATGTGCCCCATGGTTTTGTAAATGTAAAAAATGTGTTGCGGCTCAAAAAAGGTTGAAAATCACTGGTCTGAAGGCTGCTTGTATTTGAAAAGCTTTTCATACACTTAAAATCTGAAAACAATATGAGAAGTCAGGAAAAGCCTTGGGTTATCTATGGACCATTAGGCCATGTAAAATAGTGCACAGATTATGCCAATCTAGCCTTTCTTTTTATAGCGAGGCATATTTGCAGAGAGAATATCAGGTCAATTGGTCAGAGCACTGCATGGAAGCCCTGGGCGTTTGAAAATCAGATAGGATGAGAAAAGGAAAATAAAAAATGGAGTCAGCCCTTCTATAGGACCCGGAAAATATTGTCTTGCTTTATATTTAGCACATATGGGAATCAAACCTATGACTTTTATAAGAACCTGGCTGTTCCCCTTGTATTTGGCTATAGAGATTAAGTGAACTCTATTGATGATGTGGATTTTGAGCCAAGGTGGCGCAGTGGATAGAGTGCATTACTGCAGGCCACTATAGCTGACTGATAGATCTGCAGGTGAGCGGTTCAAATCTCACTGCCAGGAAGAGGGATAATTAAGATAGAACAGTTATATGAGAAGGATGGGAGGCCAAGTAGAAATCGTATAGAATGGTGGTTGGGTAAGGGAAGACGGCTACAAACAAATGCAATATGTAAATATCTGAATGAAAGGGAGAATAAAGAAGCACTATTTAGGGAGGAGATAGAGTTCGAGAAAATAATAAGAGAAAAAAGTGAGGGTACGAAGGCGCAAGCAAGGAATATATATAAGATATTAGTGCAGTCAGATGGGGATGCGATCCAAGGATTGACTAAATGGTGGCAAAGTGAGATACAAGTAGAGGCGCAAGAGATGAAAAATATAGTGGAGGATATAAGAAAAACTAAGAATACAAGAGTTAGGGAAATGAGAAGGAAAATATTACATAAGTGGTATTACACACCCATTAACTCGCATACTTTCAGCAGAATGTTAAAGGTATTTGTTGGCCTGGGTTCCAAGATAAAGGAGTGTTTATGCATATGTTTTGGGAATGCCCGGTAGTGCAGAATTTTGGGGGGAAAGTGGGGGGAAAGAGGATATTAATAGGATGTTAAATATACGATGGACAATCACTAAGGAAATGGCAGTATTAGTCAAAAGTAATGCGATGGGAAAATTTAGAGAAATAAAACAAGCAGCGATAGAAAGTGCTCAGGCGGTAATAGTCTTGGGTTGGAAGGATGTGACAAAATGGACAATGCAAAATTGGTACCGGTACATGGTGGACTACATTCAATTTGAGATTATGGATAAAAGGATGAATTTGGTTAATGAAACTGATTTGCGACAACTGATGGGACGATTGGACGATGGGACAAGGTAAGACGATATATGGCGAGTAGAATCCGAGACCAAGCTACAAGAAACAAATTGGAATCACTTTAATTTATCCTTGGTCAGCTTCCAACCGTTGTTCCTCGTCCGGCCCTCTGGTGCCCTGGAAAATAGTGGATTGTGCGGCACTTTATAATATGTAAATACATACTTTGCTCTTGGGTTTATTTATTTATTTAATTAGATTTGTATGCCGCCCCTCTCCGTAGACTCGGGGCGGCTAACAACAATAAAAAACAATATAAACAAATCTAATATTAAAAGTAGTTTAAAAAACCCCAATTTAAGAAACCAATCATACATACAAACATACCATGCATAAATTTTGTAAGCCTAGGGGGAAAGGAATATCTCAATTCCCCCATGCCTGACGACAGAGGTGGGTTTTAAGGAGCTTACGAAAGGCAAGGAGGGTGGAGGCAACTCTGTTATCTGGGGGGAGTTGGTTCCAGAGGGTCGGGGCCGCCACAGAGAAGGCTCTTCCCCTGGGTCCCGCCAGACGACAATGTTTAGTTGACGGGACCCAGAGAAGGCCAACTCTGTGGGACCTAACCGGTCACTGGGATTCATGCAGCAGAAGATGGTCCTGGAGATATTCTGGCCCAATGCCATGAAGGGCTTTAAAGTGGTTTATACAAGAAACACCCCCAATTTGGTGATGGGTTATGAATGTTTGTCTGGTGGTGGGCACAATTCACAAAACACTTGTTTTATGTTTTGTGAGTATTATATTGTATAAAATCAATAAAAATATTAATTAAAAAAAAAAAACAAATCTCATCGCCGGCTCAAGATTGACTCAGCCTTCCATCCTTCCGAGGTGGGTAAAATGAGGACCCGGATTGTGGGGGCAATATGCTGGCTCTGTTAAAAAGTGCTATTGCTGACATTTTGTAAGCTGTCCTGAGTCTAAGGAGAAGTTGTTTTGTTTTATCCAGGTCATCATGGTTGCATAGTGTCACAGGGGTTTTAGTGTTCATATGCCACCTATAGTCACTGATGTGAGAACAGCTTTATAAATTCTTTTAAGTAATCAAGAAAGCTATGAAGGTTGTTCTGCAGAGCACTGGCATAGAAGACATTCTCTTTCATTCTCAAGTATTACTCTAGAGATCATGGCTCTCCATTTTGAAAAATGTTGATCTAATGATGCCTAACAAAAAAGATGTAGTTTTATTGATTTTTCTAAACACTGAGCCTGTGAATATAAACACAGCTCTCAAGAGGGCATGCTTTCCTGCCTAGGAATGTAAAAAAAACCTCCCACATCCTCCCATATGCCAAAAGGACAGACTTCTTATGGTGAGGAAGTTTGGATAAAGGGCCTCTTGTGCACAACTTAACAGGAAAGACAGCCTATTAAATAGCCATATCTTCAAAGTCATGTTGGTGCAGTGGTTAGAATGCAGTACTACAGGTTACTTCTGATGGCTGCCAGCAGTTCATCAGTTCTATTCTCACAGACTCGAGGTGGCCTCAGAGCTTTAAGGTATATCTGGTACATCTGTCAATCAGCTGTGTGATGATCAACTGTGCCACATGATCTAGATTAAGTGGAAAGCAGAATTTTCTGCTTTCTAGCTAATCTAAATCATGTGGCACAGCCAATCCCCCCCCCTCCGTTGTTCTACTTACTTTTGCGGACTCTGATGACTTCAAAATGCTCCTTGTACAGTAGTGGCTGCAGTGCACATGCATGTACAAAGGGCGTGCAAAGCAAACCGGTAGAAGACTTCAAAGGAGGGGGATTTCACCCTGATGATAGTTATTTTACAAACAACTGAATTGGCTTTATAGAGCAGAACATTCAGGTTGGAGTTACAAAGCCCTTTCTCACCTTCATTTTTCAAATCAATCAGAATAGAGCTGGAAGGGATCTTGGAGGTCTTCTAGTCCTATCCCCTGCTCAAACAGGAGACCCTATACAATCTGAGACAAGTGGATGTCCAGTCTCTAAACCTCCAGTCATGAAGCACCCACAACTTCTGGAGGCAAGTTGTTCCACTGGTTAATTGTCCTCACTGCTAGGAAATCCCTCCTTCATTCCAGATTGCTTCTTTGCTTGATTACTTTCCATCCATCGTTCCTTGTCTTGCCTCTTGGTGCTTTGGAAAATAAGTTGACCCCCTCACTTCTTTGTGGCAGCCCCTGAAATACTAAAATACAGTGGTACTTCTACTTAAGGACTTAATTCATTCCGTGAACAGGTTCTTAAGTAGAAAAGTTTGTAAAAAGAAGCAATTTTTCCCATAGGAATCAATGTAAAAGCAAATAATGTGTGTGATTGGGGAAACCACAGGGAGGGTGGAGGAGTCCCAGGAGATTCCTAGAGAGGCCCCACAGAGGCTTCTCCCCACCTTTTCCAGCCCTGTTTCCTCCCAGGAGATTCCAAGAGAGGCCCCACGGAGGCTTCTCCCTGCCTTTTCCGGTTACAGTTTCGGAGGCTCGGGTTTGTAAGTAGAAAATGGTTCTTGAGAAAAGCCAAAAAAATATTGAACACCCGGTCCTTATCTAGAAACGTTTGTAAGTAGAGGTGTTCTAAGAAAGTACTGCTTTCTTAGTATTTTTCTAGTATTTCCTTAGCCAAGCTACAAGAAAGCCAGGCGTCAGGCTGATTGCTTTCCCTGGCAATCACCAATTTACATTCTCCCGTCATATCTACCCCTGACAATGGTTGCTTCAATGCTCACTCCAAATACCATGGATGTCACCTATCAAATTGTCTACCTGGCTTTCTTGCTTGCTAACAGTAACCTGGTTTTCTGCATCATTACTTTACCTTGCATTTCAGTAAATTTCAATTATTAGCACTGGCAATGTTGCCTCTTCTGGGGATGAAACCTGTGAAATGAACATCAATGACACTCCTAATAAATTTTGCCAAACTAATTACTAGAATGGCAGAATTTCTTTAGCTTTATTATTAATGTTCTTTAACGATAGTAAAAAAAAAATTCTCTTTCGATTAGATTCCTCGCCACCCACACACACACATTGGAGAATGAATTCCAGATCTTTTATGGAGTAGCAACCTTGAAGGACATTAAAAAGAATGTATACAATAAGAAAATATGAGAAGATGGATTTAGAGGCATACAGAGAGAAACTGGTCTATTTCATAATGGTTAAAAGAAAACCAGACAGCAAGACATATTTGCTTGAAAGTACATTGAACTTCTGAAGTCTTTTCTTTATAGGGCATCCAAAACTGGCATTTATCATTGTAACTGGAGGCAATCTTCACATAACCTGCAATTTTTATCACTTTTATTACAATATGCTGGGCTAAATACCTAAAAGGATAGAACATTTTGTTCCATCCAGACTAGAGGCACTGCGATTCTAACTTTAGACTCGTTTGAAACAAAACTAACAGAAAGCACAACAACAACAATAATAATCCTACTTGCTTCACAAATATGGGAAAGCTAAGGAAGTGGCATCAACTTTTCAAGTAAAAGCAAAGTTAAAATGATGGTGTAAATCAGTGGTTCTCAACCTGGGGGTTAGGACTACTTTGGGGATCAAACAATCGTTTCACAGGGGTCACCTAAGACAACGGGAAAAGACAAATTTCCCATGCTGTTAAGAACTTAAGCTTCTATTCTGGCACCTTGGAACATATTTTTACAATCCGACCAATCAGGTATTTTCAGTGGGGGTGTCCCTCTGACCTTCCTGCCAATCAGCTTAAAGCTCTGTTGGGAGAATTGGCACTAGACTTATGGTTGGGGATCACCACATCATGAGGAGCTGTATTAAAGGTTGAGATCCACATTGGTATAAATAAATGGTATAGTGGAATGATGGCTCAGTAATCAGGACGGAGGATAGAGGATAAGTATTTTTTTTCCTCCCACCTCGAACTATTTTTTCGAATTGAATCTAATGTGAAGCACAAGTGACAGACAGAGAAGTAGTCCTCAACTTATGACCATGATTGAGCCCAAAATTTATGTTGCTATCTGAGACAGGATTTTGCCTCATTTTACCACCTCGCCTGCCAGAAATGTTAAGTGAATCACATTTGTTAAATCAGAGACTTGGTGGTTAGGTGAATCATGGATTTTACTTGTAGGAAGGTCGCAAAAGGTGATCATACGATCCCAGGACTCTGCAACTCCATAAATATTAAACATGCTCTAT
This sequence comes from Erythrolamprus reginae, assembly GCF_031021105.1. Lineage (NCBI taxonomy): Eukaryota > Metazoa > Chordata > Lepidosauria > Squamata > Dipsadidae > Erythrolamprus > Erythrolamprus reginae. Next base: position 20,855,857 of record NC_091952.1, on the reverse strand, counting down.
GCGTTTAGTAAGAAAGATCTTTTTTCCAGTCATGTTTTAACTTCAAACTGTCATTAAATAAACTGTGGTTAATTTGAAGACTATAACTGTATTCAATTTGATTCTTAAAAATGGACTTTAGAAAAGTGAAATGATTTTTTTGTAAATGTTCCTGGATGAATTATCACATTCTTATTGTGTTACTATTTTATTTTATTTTATTTTATTTTATTTTATTTTATTTTATTTTATTTTATTTTATTTTATTTTATTTTATTTTATTTTATTTTATTTTATTTTATTTTATTTTATTTTATTTTATTTTATTTTATTTTATTTTATTTTATTTTATTTTATTTTATTTTATTTTATTTTATTTTATTTTATTTTATTTTATTTTATTTTATTTTATTTTATTTTATTTTATTTTATTTTATTTTATTTTATTTTATTTTATTTTATTTTATTTTATTTTATTTTATTTTATTTTATTTTATTTTATTTTATTTTATTTTATTTTATTTTATTTTATTTTATTTTATTTTATTTTATTTTATTTTATTTTATTTTATTTTATTTTATTTTATTTTATTTTATTTTATTTTATTTTATTTTATTTTATTTTATTTTATTTTATTTTATTTTATTTTATTTTATTTTATTTTATTTTATTTTATTTTATTTTATTTTATTTTATTTTATTTTATTTTATTTTATTTTATTTTATTTTATTTTATTTTATTTTATTTTATTTTATTTTATTTTATTTTATTACTTACTTACTTACTTACTTACTTACTTACTTACTTACTTACTTACTTATTTAGTCCAATACACAATGAGGGTTTTAGTGGGTATATATCTATATACACATAGTAAAATACATGATGAAGGTTATAGAGGAGATACTCATAGTAAAATATATCGAAGAAATAATAGAAAAGAGGATATAGTAATAGAACATATCAATGAAAGAATAGAAGAAGAGATATAGGAATAGAAGAAAGGTATAGGAGATATAGGAGAGCAATAGGGCAGGGGACGGAAGGCACTCTAGTGCACTTGTACTCGCCCCTTACTGGCCTCTTAGGAATCTGGATAGGTCAACCATAGATAATCTAAGGGTAAAGTGTTGGGGGTTTGGGGATGACACTATGGAGTCCGGTAATGAGTTCCACGCTTCGACAACTCGGTTACTGAAGTCATATTTTTTACAGTCAAGTTTGGAGAGGTTAATATTAAGTTTAAATCTGTTGTGTGCTCTTGTGTTGTTGTGGTTGAAGCTGAAGTAGTCGCCGACAGGCAGGATGTTGCAGCATATGATCTTGTGGGCAATACTTAGATCTTGTTTAAGGCGTCTTAATTCTAAACTTTCTAGGCTAAATTTCCCGTCCTTTGGAGCAATAAGCTCTCTCCAGTTGCTCTCTGCAGCATCTCTGGCGTTTTGCACTTCACTTGTCCTTTAAAAGACATCCTCTGGAAAGATCTCCCATGAGGCTTCTTTGGGAGCAGGGCTATTATCATTGCAAGGGTTATAATAGCAGGGCTATTATCATTGCAGCTCTTAAGAAATGGTTGGGAAATGTCACTTTTTCCCTGGGGGACTTCAGGGAAATCATCCACCCAATTTCTTTGCCCACAAATTTGGTTGAGAATTTCAAAAGTTCTATGTTTTGCTTTGTAATCTCTTTTGTCATTTTCTCTATCATTCTCCAGTACATTTTAGCTTTATTACATGTCCACCATTGGTGGTAGTAGGATCCTATTTCTTTCTTACATTTCCAACACAAAGGTGATGTCTTGGGAAACATTTTTGCTATTCTACTTGGTGGGAGATGCCATCTATAGAACATTTTAATTTGATTCTCTTTTAAAGAAACTGATTTTGTCATCTTCCAATTGTGCGTCTAAACTTTCTCCCATGTGTCTAAATCTATTTCTTTGCCTATATTTCTACACCACAGTATCATACTATCTTTTAATGTTAAATCAATATTCTTGTGAGCAATCAAGTATTTGTATATTTTCCCAATTACCCTGTTTTGATTTTTAGTAATTAAATCACTTAATAGATTTTTATTTTTATTAAATATATAAAGTGTACTGTCTTTCTGGTATCTAGATCTAATCTGTGCATAGTGCCACCAATCGATTTGTATCCCTTCGTCTTGTAATTTAATTCTAGTTTTTAATTTCATTTGATCATCTAACAAATCTTTATATCTTATTATTCTTGTATCCTTAATAGAATTTGGATGTATTATTGTGTCTAATGGGGCAACCCAGTCCGGAATTGTTAAGAAGTGGTTTTTCTTTATGTCTTTCCATACATCAAATAAGTATTTTCTTAGTGTATGTCTTTTAAAATAAGAATGATTTTTGTCTTTATCATACCATACAAAGGCATGCCAGCCAAGCATAAGATCATGTCCTTCTAATTTTAATGTTCTCGTATCCTCTAAGGTTATCCAATTTTTAATCCATGTTAAGGCGGCTGCCTGGTAATATAATTTCCAATTTTGGAGGGCAAAACCTCCCCTCTCTTTTATATCTTCTAACATGTTTATCTTGATTCTTGCCTTTTTACCTTGCCATAGAAATTTTCTAACCACATTTGTTAAATTTTTTAAAAAATTTGCCCCTGGATTTATTGGGATCACTTGAAATAAAAATAAAACCTTGGGTAAGATATTCATCTTAATTGTGGCAATTCTTCCCAGAAAAGATATTTTTAAGTTATTCCATATTTCTAAATCCTTTTTAATTTCATTAATTAATTTTATATAATTATCATTTTTTAATGTTATTGTTTTGGCTGTTAGCCATATTCCCAAGTACTTTACTTTTTTAACTATTTGTATTCCAGTAATACATTCTAAATTGCTTTCTTGTGATTTATTCATGTTTTTTGTTATAAATTGTGTTTTATTTTTATTTATTTTCAAACCTGCTACCTTACCATATTGTTTTATTGTCTGGATTAATCTTGGTGCTGTAACTATCGGATCTTCCATTATAAAGGTCAGATCATCTGCAAAAGCCTGGACTTTATATATCTCTTTTCCAACTGTTAACCCTTTTATCTTTGAATCTGCTCTTATTTTTATAGTGTTTCTAAAGTCATAATGAACAGGAGGGGTGAAATAGGACATCCTTGTCGAACTCCTTTATTTATTTTAAACACTTCCAATTGCTCATTATTTAATATGATTTTTGTTGTTTGTTCTGAATAGATAGCGTCTATTAAATTAACAAATTTAGGGCCAAATCTCATTTTATTTAGTTGCATTTTTATAAATGTCCAATTAACATTATCAAAAGCTTTTTGAGCATCTAAGAACATTAATGATAATGTTTTATCTGGATGTTGCTCATAATATTCTAATACATTAATACTTGTTCTAAGGTTATTTTTAATTTGTCTGCCTGGCAGGAAACCATTTTGGTCTGAGTGGATTTTACTATTTATTACTGTTTTCAACCTATCTGCATATATTGCAATAAATATTTTATAGTCTACATTTAATAATGATATTGGTCTATAGTTTTTAATTTTTTCCATTGCTGTATCCAATTTGTGAATTAAAGTTATCAAAGATTCAGACCATGATTTAGGAATTTTACCATCTAACCTGCCTTCATTAAAGATTTGCAACATATTATTTCTTAATGTTTCATTTTCTATTTTATACCACTCTGCTGGGATAGCGTCTGGTCCTGTGGCTTTGTTATTTTTTTGCTTCTTAATAGTTGTAAGGAGTTCTTCCATTGTTATAGGACTCTCCATCCTCTCCTGTTGTTCTTCTCTTAATTGTGGTAACTCTGAACTTTCTAAATATTTAAATACTTCATCTTCCTCAATATTATCGTCTTTATACAATTCTTTAAAAAAACTTTGTACTATGTTTGCTTTTCCTTCTGTGTCATATTTTATTGTTCCATCTTTGTCTTCTAATTGTTTAATTAATTTAGATTGTCTCTGTTTTCTCAGTTTATATGCTAACCATTTACCTGGTTTATTGGCATGTTCAAAATATTGTTGCTTAGCTCTTTTTATTTTTTCCAGTCTTTGATTTTGTTCTTCCAGTCTAATTTTATGTTTAATTAAATTTATTTTTTTTTCCAAATCCTTATTTTTCATATTTTGTTGTGATATAAATTCTGATTGTTTTAATTCATTCGTTAATTGTTCATATTTTCTTTTCTTTTCTTTGTTGTGTTTTGCTGTGTAGGATATTGTTAATCCTCTTATGCATGCTTTAGTTGCATCCCATACATTTTGGGGAGTAGTATCTGTATTTTTATTAATTTCAAAAAATATTTTTAATTCCTTCTCAATCCATTCTTTATATTCTTTCTCTTTCAGAATATTTCTATTCATTTGCCAATTATAATGCTTTTTACTATTTCTCATATAGACTATAACTGGGTTATGATCCGCCCAAGTATTAACATCTATTTCCACCTCTGGTATATACTCTGCTGTTGTTTTGGGAGCCCACACCATATCTATTCTAGTCCAAATTTTGTGGGGGTTTGAGTAGAAAGTATATTGCCTTCTTTGGGGATGTCTTTCCCTCCAAATATCATTCAATAGAAATTCTGCTTTCATTTTTTGAAAAGTGGAGGGTAATAAATTCTTTTTTTTCTTTTTACTATTTTTCTTCTCCCCCGAGTGCTCTAATTGCCTATTTGTTATGGCATTAAAATCTCCAATAATTAACATATTTTCCAAATTTAACTCTATAATTTTTTGATGTAATTTTTTATAAAATGCAATTTGATCATCATTTGGGGCATATATAGAAACAATAGCAAGAGGTCTAGGTTCAATATTAACCTGGACAATCAAAATTCTACCTTCGTTGTCACTAAATAATTGTTTGGAATTTATAGAACTCTCAACCTACATTGCTACTCCTCTTTTCCTTTGATCTGCTAATGCAGCATACATATTTCCAATTTTAGTATTTAGCAATAAATTCCGATTACTTTTTTTATAGGTACTTCTTGAAGTATAACAATTTGAGCCTTTTGGTTCTTAATTTTAGAAAATATTTGTTTTCTTTTTTTTGGTTCGTTTAGTCCATTAACATTTACTGAGAAAATTTTTAAGTCTCTCGATGTGGTCATTTATTGTACTTCTGGGTTTCCCACTGGGGTTGCTTTCTTCTGGCCCCGTGGTCCTGCTCCTCCACTTGTGCAGATGCCCCCATGGCTTCCGCCTGCATTGCTTCCAGTTCTCTTGTTAGCTGTTCCATTTCGCTTATTCCACTATTTTCATAAAAGTCTCTTGCTTGATCCAAATTCTCCAACTTGTATCTTGTTGATTTCCATGTCAGTGACAATCCTTGTGGAATAAGCCAGCGAAAAGTTATATTCTCTTTGATCAAGAGTTTGGTCAAAAAATGGTAATCTCTTCTGTTCTCTCGGACACGTCTTGGAATTTGTTTTAATATTTTTATTTCTTTACCTTTGTGTTGTAATTGACCAGTTCTTGACCAATGCAATATGTCATCTCTCAAAGTTTTTCTTACAAATTTGATGTGATTCTCTCGTGGAAGGTTGAAACGACGTATGTAGTTATTCGAAATTCTGAAAACTTCATCGATTTCTTTTATTATTTCAAGTGGGTCTATCTTGAGGATTTTCCCAATAATGTCAGCCATAATGGCCTTTAAATCTTCATCCTTTTCTTCTATTATATTTTGAAATCGTAGCCCATATGACGCACGTTGCATTTCCAGATGTGTAATTGATTCATCATGTCTTCTGTAGCGTGAATCCGCTCTGTCCTCAAGGTGATCAATTCTTTTCTCCATTTTCTCCGCCTTTTCTTCAGCTGCTTTCATTCGGTCTTCACTGTCTTTCAAAGTTTCTTTGATCTCCTTCATCTGGTCTTTCATCTCTCCTGTGTCTACTTTCATTTCAGCCATCTCTGCTTTTATTTCGTCTCTCTGCTGAGTTGCATCGCGTTGAGATTGAAGCATAAATTCATTTAATGCAGTTAGTGTCTCTTGAATTGAGGCAAGTGAAGGTTGTTGTGGTTTCTCGTTCTCCTTCTCCTTGGTAAACATAGTTGCTGATAAGACCGGCTGTGCGGGGGAGGGATGAGGCGAGCCTTGAGGGGACGATGTTTGCTTCTTAATTGTTTTAGTATAGGTAGAAGTACTTGACATTTTGAAATTTAAAATTAGTATTATTTTATGTTAGCAATGTGTAGAAAATCGCTATAAATTCCAAACCTACGCAATTAATTACCCTAAGCAAACCACAGTAAAAATTCAAATACACACTGAAATTTGAAATATAGTTCAAGTACAAATGCAATTAAAATTCAATATTCAAAATATGACTCGTAAACTCTTATTACTCTAAGTATCAAGAAAAAAGAAATTAGTTTGGTACAGCAGGAGAAGAGAAAAAAAAAGGAAAACCAAAGGAGGAGAAAGGAGGAAGAAAATAGAGAGAAAGAGAAAAAGAGAATAAAAGGAAAAGGGCAATCTAAAAGAAAAGAAAAAATATAATTCAATTAAGGAAGCCAAGGATTTTTAACAATGCATATACAAAACCAAGATGATTATAATATGGGTTTAAAATTCAAAACTTAAAATTGTAAGAAGGAAGGAGCAAAAAACCAATTATTAATATTCCTCTTATAATAGAATAATTTTGTTGATTGAAGATCTAATCTGTTTTAGAAAACACTTTAGTATAGGTTAAAAGAAGGTCCCGTTGATTTAAAGAATAAAAACAGTAAAGTTTAATCTTCTCAAAATTTCTAAAATCTCAGTTTTCCAAACGATTGCAATTTAATTATCCAATGTTAGAATGAAGTCGATCCGTCTCTCGCAGCTTAAGGGAAAATGTAAAGCCTCTCCGCTACGAATCCAACAGAAACGCCGTTAATCCAAACGAAATGATCCAATGAAGTAATCCAAATAGGGTCAATCAGATAATCCAAATATAAGAAATCCCAAATAGGAGAAAAATATTTTATATATATTTATTCAAGTTTTGTGACTAGATAGTAAGCATTCTTGATCCTTCCGCTAGAAAAATCCGAGCCCGGACTTCATTTTCTAATATTTTTTGTAACCAATTGCTTCAAAAGGGGAGAAAAATATTCAGCCAAATAATGTCATTTTATATATGTTAAACCTTTTAGTGTCTCATTTTGAAATCCTAAATTCCCCTTGTTTTCAAGCGTTTGACAGTTCAAGTCGAAATTCAAGACAATAAGTGAAAGTAGTGAAAGTAAGTTCCGGCTGTTATTTTGCGCCTGGATACAATGTTTTTAGACAACTTTCTCTTTCGCCTTCTTTTAAAACTTTTTTATTCTCCGCTTTCTTTTACTTCGATCTTCTTATTTAACATGAAACATAGGGGGGAAAAAATCTTTTTACCTTGATTGTATTTTCTTTAGTGTATTCCTTTTTCAATAAGAGTAGCTTTAATCTCTGCTTTCACTTTTCTGATTCTTTCTTGCTTCCCGCTGGTTTGGTGGGATCGCAATGGCCGAGTCCTCTTGCGAGAGGACCGGTGCTCCCTGTTCTAGAGCTGCAGGACAGACCCCCTGCCTCCGGAGCCTCAGCGATGGCCCCTCGGACAGAGGGAAATCCCCTGTTCTAGGATCGAGCCATCCGGACTCGATCCGATCGCGTTGGGGCGACCTCTGGAAGGGTGAAAGGAGTCTCAAGGCAGAGCCCTGCCAAGAGACTCCGCTGCGGTCCTCAACGAAACCGGAAGTCTCAAGGTATTTTGCTTTCATCAGCTAGCCATACCCTTACCGGGATTTGAACCTGGGGAGTCTGCCTGTAAAGCAGTAGTTTTAATCACTAGACCACAGTTACTTCTTAGCTTGGACAAGGGAAGAATCATATGGGGTTTTTTTCCTGTCAAATCACCCTGGTATACACAAATATGGGAGGGAGCATACTGCTTCCTTTTTGCTTCTCGACTCCTCTGGGGGCCATATGCAAGGCAGTTAAATTTTTATAGCCGACAAACTATTTTCTATATGTGTAACATAATTTTGCTGATAATGAAAAGGAAGGGAGACTAGCATAGATCTATTTCAAACTATTTTCTCTCATCAGCTAGTCACACCTTTACCAGGATTTGAACCTGGAGATTCTACCTATAACGCAGTAGCTTTAACCTTTATATACAGTATATATATATATGTATTTTATCCCTTTATTTCTTCATCAGTTTTTTTAATGTTTATATATATCACACATAACCCTTCCCTGGTACAAGCTGATACAGAAGATGAGCCTGTAGCCTAGAGGCTAAGGCCACTGCCTTACAAAGCAGAACCCCAGGTTCAAATCCAGGTAAGGGTGTGGATACCTGATGAAGACAAATAAGCCCCCAAAAAACTGATAAAGAAATAATGGGAGACTAGTGAAGATCTATTTCAAGCTATTTAGCTCTCATCAGCTAGCCATACCTTTCTAGGATTCAAACCTGCCCTGCTTGCCTTGCTAATACACAGGTTCTCCTCCCTTATCAGATGAGCCAGGGAAAGATTAAATGTTTTTATTTTAAGCTCTGTGTATTCGATGATAGTTTGATAGTATTTGTAAGCTGTAATGTATGTCTGATATTTAAGACAAAGACAGGCTTGTAATATTATTATTGTATTGAGAGATCTTGACTGATTTGAATGTGTATGACCAGGCTGTTTAACTTGGCTGTGCTATTTCTAAAGTAAACACTATTTTATACACTTTAATGTATCTGTCTTGTATGAGTGAATAATTACTCGTAACTCCTGGATATCTGCTTGAATCCCATGTTTTCCTCTGTGTGTGTCCTTGATAACTCAACAGTTCTGAACATTCCTTAACAGGGACCTTTTTGTTTTTCTAGTTCTTAGTGTTGAGAATTCTAGTTGTAGTTATTATATTCAGAATGAGGTATTGAGTTTGTTTATTTGTTTTCTTTTTTATAATTCCAAGTAAGAACAGTTCTGGTTTAAAGTCTATGGGTTCCTGTGTGATTTCAATTTGTGGGTCATTTTCCAAACTTTCCATACTTCTGGGCATGTCCACCATGCATGGTAGTATGTCCCTAGGTTCTGTTTGCATTTCTACCATTTTGGTGATACATTTGGGTACAATTTTGCTAGTCTTTCCTGAACTCCTTGCTTTGTTCTTGTTTTGCTAGCTAAATTTGGGAGTGATTGCCATGCAGAGAGTTGGTACAGAGAGTTCTGGGCTGAACTAATTGTGATTAGAGGTTGTTTGAGGTTTGTTTGGGAGAGATTTGGGGCACTAAAAGGGCCGGTTTGAACTCCCAGCTTTTTGTGTTATGTCTATGGTGGGCCCTGGGTCATCACAGTAATATATTGGGGATGGCAGGAATATACTATTAAGCAGAATGGGACAACTTGCTATAGCCAATTGGTCTAGAACAACTTGCCAGGGGACAGTTTGTCATGGCTATCCTAAGCTGCATCAACAGGGGGATACACTCCAAGACCAGGGAAGTATTAATACCACTCTACTACGCCCTGGTCAGATCACATCTGGAGTACTGCATCCAGTTCTCGTCACCACACTTCAAAAGAGATATTGAAACTCTGGAGAAGGTGCAGAGAAGAGCAACCAAAATGATTAGGGGACTTGAAACCAAGACTTACAAAGAGAGATTGCGGGAACTGGGCATGGATAGCCTTGAGAAAAGGAGGGCCAGAGGGGACATGATAGCTGTATACAGATATACAAGGGGTTGCCACAGAGAGGAGGGGGTCACTCTATTCTCCAGAGCACCAGAGGGCCGGACAAGGAACAATGGCTGGAAGCTGACCAAGGAGAGATTCTTGGTCATAGAAGTAAGGAAGAACTTCCTGATGGTCAGAGCAATCAACCAGTGGAACAACCTGCCTGCGGAGGTTGTGAACTCCCCAACTCTGGACACTTTCAAGAGGAGATTGGACTGCCCCTTGGCTAGGGTGCTTTAGGATTCCTGCTCGGGCAGGGGGTTGGACTTGATGACCTGCATGGTCCCTTTCAACTCTAACAATAAATAAAATAAAATAAAATAAATAAAATAAAATAAAATGGCCACAGAACAATTTAACAATTACATTCAATTATTTAATATTATTTCATTTTTGTTATTGACATTTCATTTTGTCTCTCCATTTGCATTCTTTCTTTAATGATTCTATTCCACCATTTCTTTGATATTAGTGTGACTCTTGTCCTGTGGCAAGTTGCTCTATGGTGAATTGACGTTGGCGAGTTGGCCATGGCAAGTCGACTGTAGCGAATTGGTCATGGTAAGTTGGCTCTAGGAACTTAGCTAAGATGAGGTGTCATAAACCCTTTCAGATAAAACAAGTAAAGGAACAGATTCCAGGAATGGTACTTTATTGTTCTAGGACTTAATCAAATCTTGAAAGCACCTCCAACATTCCCTCTGTCTCATATTAAATTGAAGCAAGATTATTATTTTTCCTTTCTTTCTCGTGTTTCCTTGAGTCTCTTGACTGAATAATCCATGACAAAAATCTTCTTTGACAGCTCACTCATACCTTCCTTAGTGCTGTAAATTGGATGCAACTGAATGAGAACCATATCAATGGGATGAGGATGCTTAGAAAATGAACCACTTATTTCAACAATGAATTTTTCTACACACACACGCGTGCACACACACTACAGACAAACAGATACACATGGTAAAATAATTAATGTTATTCCAAGAATTCTATTGATCTGGTTGGTTATGATAAAATGATAGAGTTTATAAAGAGTGCAAGGTGAAAAATACACAAATAAACACACATATATGTTTAACATCCTTCCAGTTGTAATACACAAATAAAAACAGATATATGTTTAACACCCTTCCAGTTGTAATACACAAATAAACACACATATATGTTTAACATCCTTCCAGTTGTAATACACAAATAAACACACATATATGTTTAACATCCTTCCAGTTGTAACACACAAATAAACACACATATATGTTTAACATCCTTCCAGTTGTAATACACAAATAAACACACATATATGTTTAACATCCTTCCAGTTGTAGGCAAATTCAGCTTTGAATTAAAGGGCTAGGGTGGTGCAGTGGTTAGAATGCAGCACTGCAGCAACTAACTACAGATGTAGTTCAGCAGTTCAAATCTCACCACTGGCTCAAGGTTGACTCAGCCTTCCATCCTTCCAAGGAGAGTAAAAAGAGGACCCAGATTGTTGGGGGCAATATGCTGATTCTGTAAACTGCTTAGAGAAGACTGTATGAAGTTGTATATAAGTCTAAATGCTATTGCTATTGCTAGCTTTGCTTCTAGATAAAATAAAAAGCCTATTCACCATTTCATCAACATTGAAATGAAAGTAATTCCAGTAAGAGACTGGTGGGAAGAGACTGAGGAGAAATTCCTCACAACGTTAACTACCGTAATGAAAAACATGAAGTGTAATACATGTCCATGTTTAATTAACCTAGTAATTAAATTATTTCTTTGCTTTTTCTTTATTCAATTAGTTTAGCACTTTCACCCTTCATGCTGTTACTCATGCAGCTAGCGTTACTATTGCATTCTAATATCCACACACATCCTTTTTCTATTCCTTGTGATGGAATGGATTTACTAAAGAAAAGTGTACATGGCCAACTTTGCATTGGATTTTACTTCCTTCTTTTCTATTTTTAACATTACCTTTTTTTGTTAAAAAGAAATATAACAATTGTATTGGTATTCACCCTCTGCATTTCCCCCCCCACACTTAGGACAATCTCAGGGAAGATTAGGAGTAAGATCTGTCTGCAAAATAATATGTCAGTGAAATGAGAAGAAATCGGGTGAAAAATTATCCAATATCTACCTACCTACCTACCTACCTAGATTTGTTGTTGCATTGTTCATATCGCATCTTGTGAGCCGCCCCGAGTCTAATAATAATAATAATAATAATAATAATAATAATAATAATAATAATAATAATAACCATGATCATCATCATCATCATAGTGGAAATGTTTACTCAATGTAACTACAGTATATAAACTCTTAGTTCAGACAAAGAGAAGCTGTGCGTATATTGCAGATTATTTACTTATCTATCTATCTATCTATCTATCTATCTATCTATCTATCTATCTATCTATCTATCTATCTTTTTTAAAAAATATGTTTATTGAATATGTACATTAAAAAACAGGGTACAGAAAAACAAAAAGGATATACATAATGTACATTCTAACAATCATAATTAACTTATCTGGAGAGCATAGGAGGGGAAATAGGGAAGAAAAAGGGGAGGGAGGGATGGGGAAGGAGGGAAAGACATACGAGGAGAGGAGAAGGAAAAGAAAATTAGAAAGAAAGGGAGTATGGTTTTTTTATAACCTACAAATAATTTTTTTGACTCAAGCCTTCCATCCATCCATCCATCCATCCATCCATCCATCTATCTATCTATCTATAGAAAGAGAGAGAATTTTTTTAAAAAAGTTCAATTTGACTTTGGAATATCAGTTTGTGTTAGGTATTTTAGTTCCTTGATAAGATGCTTCATTTCATAACTGAAGTGCTTTGTAACAAACTGGATGGGTTACTAAAATACCTATGCAATCTGGAACTTTAAAAATGAAATTATAATTAACAATCAAGCAATACAATTTATTAAGTAACACTAATAGGTATCCAGTGTGCCAGTTGCTGAAGTGCCTGGACTCCCAATAATGGGATGGAGTCTTTCAGGAATTCCCTCCTTCCCTCCCTCTCTCCCCCCTCTCTCTCCCTCCCCCTCCCTCCCCCACTCTCTTTCTCTCTCTTTCCACCCTTTTGTCTGTCCATGATAGGCCTCTGGGCATTTGGGATTCACCAAGGCAGCCAAGACTCAAACACTTTCCAAACTCGTTTGGATTAACAAAAGAGGCTCCAAGGAAGAGCCTATAAATCACTGAAAAGCACATCCCTATCCTAATTAAAAAATGGATCCAGGGATTAGTAAAGTTCATTATCTTATGTGGCTTTTGTGTTGTTGTTACATCTTTGGTGGTTTTGCCAAGTCCCACAATAAGCAATGCAAATACAAAGAGCTAATAGGAAATGTTTGTCCATTCCCAGTTTGCAAAGTTCATCCTTGAATTCTTTTAATATCATTTTTCATTCCCTGTCATTACTAAAATTGATGTACACAGTGAGCTCCTGTAGTGGTGGGTTTCAATTTTTTTTACTACCAGTACTGTGGACGTGGGTTGATCGGTGTTGGTTGATGGGTATGGCTTTGTGGCGTGGCTTTGTGGGTGTGGCAGGGGAAGGATGCTCTAAAATCTCCATTCCTACCCCACTCCATGGAAAGAATACTGCAAAATTCCCATTTATTTATTTATTTATTCATTCATTCATTCATTCATTCATTCATTCATTTATTTATTTATTGGATTTATATGCCGCCCCTCTCAGAAAACTCGGGGCGGCTAACAGCAATCATAAACAGTATACAATAATAATCCAATACTAAAAGCGAATTAAAAACCCCTTAATATATAAAAACCAAACATACATACAAACATACCATGCATACAATTATAAAGGCCTAGGGGGAGAAGAAATCTCAATTCCCCCATGCCTGGCGGCAGAGGTGGGTTTTAAGTAGCTTACAAAAAGCAAGGAGGGTGGGGGCAATTCTAATCTCTGGGGGGGAGTTGGTTCCAGAGGGCCGGGGCCGCCACAGAGAAGGCTCTTCCCCTGGGTCCCGCCAAGCAACATTGTTTAGTTGATGGGACCCGGAGAAGACCCACTCTGTGGGACCTAACTGGTCGCTGGGATTCGTGCGGCAGAAGGCGGTCCTCATCTGAGACTTGGGAGGCAGAGAATAGATGGGGGTGGGTCCAGTCAGAGGTCGTACTTACCAGTTCTCTGAACTACTCAAAATTTCTGCTACTGGTTCTCCAGATGTGGTCAGAATCTGCTAAAACTCACTTCTTGGGTCATGGAAGCAGCAATTGAAAGTAACTGGTCCTTTCGCCACCTAGATCTGTCTGCCAGAGACTCGTTCCAACATATAATAAGGGAACCAATTCCATCAATCTATGCTTTTGATCTGTTGGTTTGATCATATTCTTAAGATTTCAAAACAGACTCAAACTGGGGTACAATTTAGAGGGTAGGGTGGAAAAACATCCCATTTAAAATAAAGCTTTGTGGAACAGTGCCTTACTTCATCTGAAGTTGTTCTGTCGAGCTCTCTGGTAGAATCCTCCCGAAAATGCACAGATACAATTTCAGACACACACATGTTTGAAAATTCAAAACAATGTTCTTTATACTGAAAATGCAAATAAACTAAGCCCTCTTTTGGTATAGCAAAGAGCACTCATCTCCAAACAAACTGGTAATTTGTACAAGTCCCTTATCAGTTCTGTGATACTTAGCTTGCAACTGTGGGGCAATTCACAGCCCTTCTTCTTTCACAAAGTGAAACACAATTTGCTCTGGTTTAGTTTCAACGCGGGGAAAAATCAGCACACAAAGGTCAAAGTCAGCAAAGCAGGCACGAAACACCACAATCAGATAATCCTCCACAATGGCCAAACCCACAGGCTGCTATTTATAGCAGCCTCATTAACTACCACAGCACCACCCAACCACAGGTGGCCTCATTTTCTTTGATAATAATCTCTCAGTTGTTGTTGCCTATGCATTGCTCTCCGCATACGCTGTATCATTAACTCTTGTTCCGAATCCAAGGAGGAGCTAGATAATTGATCTTCTTCTGAGCTGTCTGCCACACTTTCCTCCTCCCTGTCACTCATGTCTTCTTGGTCAGAGGAGCCTTCACCAGCAGATTCCACCGGGAGCAAAACAGGCCTGCAGCATGTGGATGTCTCCCCAACATCCACAGTCCTTGGGGCAGAAGCTTGGCCAGAGTTAACCACAACAGAAGCGGAGCAAGAAAAACTGCCTTGTAAAGCTGGATCTGCAGAGCCTTACCTTGTATCAACAATACAAGCTAGATTCTCAGCTCTTTTGAAATATCACTCCATGTAAAGCAACTAGGGGGGAAACTATTGGCGATATTACCTTTCAGCAAAATGCTCATTTGATTTAGGAAGCAGCATGCATATAATCGAGTCAGTAACGAAATTAATTGTGAGGACCTGGCATCACTCCAAACAAACAACATTCGGTCCTTTGTTATCTCAAATTGCTTCTGTCACTAATTAATCAACTCTTCATTCATAATGCCATAGATCTAGTTCTGCTTACAGTTTAAAGAAATAACGATGAATAAATTAATTATGTTTATTCTCTGAAATTACTTTATATAAAAAGTAAAAGGAGTCTACTCCTGAAAAAAAGTTGCAAGGTAATGCAATATCAAATATGCAGTTTGAAAATAAGATGCTCAGGAATAGTATTGGGCGAACCGAACCCGCACAATTTTTTTCCAAAATTTGTGTTTTAGTTCGACATTCGTGCCGAACACCACGAAAGCCACCACCTGGCTGTCCACTGCTGAGAAGAGGAGGAGGAGCCAGGCGCCGGTGGCAGCGGAGGAAGGCGAACACCGGGAAGCTGTCGGCCGGTCGGGAGGCTGGGAGAGGACAAAAGGAGCTGGGGAATCCCTCCCACAAAGAGATTCTGGGAGCGGAGCTTTGATGTCAGGTATACTGGCAGGTTGCTAAGGATGCCAAAGTGATCACTTCCTGGATTCCATGGAATGCCAAAGTGATCACTTCCTGTATTCCATGGAATACAGGAAGTGATCACTTTGGCGACCTTAGCAACCTGCTGGTATACGTGACGTCAAAGCTCCGCCCCCAGAATCTCTTCGTGGGAGGGATTCCCCAGCTCCTTCAAAGGGAGGTCTTTCCATGTAAAAAATAAATAAAATTATTTTTACTAAAAAGAACACTGCAGCAGCGCTGCAAGCAAAGGGAGGTCTTTTAATGTAAAAATAAAAGTTTTTATTTTCACGTGAAAGGACCTCGCTTTGCTTGCGGTGCCGCTGCGGTGTCCTTTTTCGTAAAAATAAAAATATATAAAAATAAAAAATCCGTAAAAATAAAAAACGATGGGATTCCGGGGGCAGAGCTTTGGCGCCACGAACCGTTCGGGTTCGGGTTCGGGTTCAGCCAAATTTTGCGTGAAGTTCGTCTGAACTTGCCGAACCTGAACACCGTTGGGTTCGCCCATCACTACTCAGGAACACAAAACATAGTTTCCAGTCTGTTTTTCGTCAAATGATTGTAGCTGATTGACTCATTCATTTGTTTTGTCTTTCCCTCTCCTTTTCTCTGAACTTCCAGTTGGAATTTTCTGAAAAATGTTTTGGTGTATCCCCGTGTCCAAATGCTGCAGAATCTTGCAGAATAAATCTTTCTCCATTTCCTCCAAACCAAGATGTGTTGGAGGACCTGAGAATGTGAGTCAGATTGAGGTTGGCTTTCTCTCTGAAAATTTTCAGAAATCCTGAAATTTTGTTTTTGCTCGAGGAGAATTAGTAAATTACAGTAGTCCTCAATTTACAACAGTTCATTTAGTGACCATTTGAAGTTACAACAGCACTTCTGACCATTTTTCAAACTAATGACCATTGCAGCATCCCCATAGTCATGTGATTTACATTCACATGCTTGACAACTAATTCATATTTATGATGGTTATAGTGCCCTGGGGTCATATGATCATAGTTTGCGATTTCTTTGACAAGCAAAGTCAAGGGTTAGGAAGGCAGATTCACTTAACAATTGATCGAACTGATTGAACATTTGTACTGATTCATTTTACAAATGTGGCAATAAAAGTCATAAAATGGAGCAAACTTAACAAATTTCTCACTGAGCAACATAAATTCTGAGCTTAATTGTGATTGTAATTCAAGGACTACCTTTATTAAGATACCATCTATTTCCCTTCAGTTCCAAGCCCAAAAGAGCAGGGGAAAATCTTGCTCACTTATAGAGACAAATATAAAACTCCATTATAACCAAAGGCAACACACCACATATTCATCATCTTCCCCAGCACACATTTACTTATCACCATAGCAAACCCTGTTCCACCTCACTCTATGGTATGCATCCACCATCTATGTTGCAAGCTACCTGGGGGTCCTGACTTCTTCCTAGGTAGCTTTTTTTAATATGAATTACTTTCAAGGCAGATGCTTTCCATTGTAGCATTCCTATCTTTACTTTTTAAGTAAGCAAGGAGCTTGACAGATGCCCCACTGGGATGCCACATCAATTCTGATGAGAGCCAAGCCTATGTGATATCATGTGAAGATTCATATTTCTCCCAGAAAATTTATTTGAGCAAATTATTATGAACTTTGCTTCATAATATTGGAATTCATTACAAATCCAACTCTGTGAAGTTGAAGCCTCTCTCAGCTTTAGTCACATTAGCATTGACTGATGTGTCACTGTGTCTCCATTGACACTGAGATAAGAAGGAGGTTGTTATGGGTGCTTCTTCAATGAAACCTCTAGAAGAGAGATGTTGAACCTTTTTTCCCTCGGGTGCCAGAAGCGTGCAAATGCATGCTATTGTGCTATTGTGCATGCCCACACTCATAATTTAATGCCCTCATGTGCTCAACCCCCTGCTCTTGAGCATGTGTCCCCCATGCTGCCCCACGCATGCATGCATAACCCCCTTCCCACACTACCACATTTTCCAACTTCCAGTGGACTCGGTAGGCCCATTTTATTATTTATTTATTTATTATTTATTAATTAGATTTGTATACTGCCCCTCTCCGTAGACTCGGGGTGGCTAACAACAATAAAAAGACAATATGAACAAATCTAATATTAAAAGTAATGTAAAAAACCCCAATTTAAGAAACCAATCATACATACAGACATACCATGCATAAATTTTATAAGCCTTGGGGGAAGGGAATATCTCAATTTCCCCATGCCTGACGACAGAGGTGGGTTTTAAGGAGCTTACAAAAGGCAAGGAGGGTGGGGGTAACTCTGATATCTGGGGGGAGTTGGTTCCAGAGGGTCGGGGCCGCCACAGAGAAGGCTCTTCCCTGGGTCCTGCCAAATGACATTGTTTAGTCGACGGGACCCGGAGAAGGCCAACTCTCTGGGACCTAACTGGTCGCTGGGATTCGTGCATCAGAAGACAGTCTCAGAGATATTCTGGTCTGATGCCATGAAGGGCTTTATAGGTCACAACCAACACTTTGAATCGTGACCGGAAACTGATCGGCAATTCCCCCATGCCTGATGACTGCGGAGTGTTGGTGTGACATGGGCATATTTAGGAAGGCCCATGATAGCTCTCGCAGCTGCATTCTGCACGATCTGAAGTTTCCAAACACTTTTCAAAGGCAGCCCCATGTAGAGAGCGTTACAGTAGTCGAGCCTCGAGGTGATGAGGGCATGAGTGACTGTGAGCAGTGAGTCCCGGTCCAAATAGGGCTGCAACTGGTGCACCAGGCGAACCTGGGCAAACGCCCCCCTCCCCAGGCTCCAGAGACTTTCTTGGAACCTGGGGGAGGGCAAAAACATCCTCCCCTTCCAAAGCCTCCATACAAGCCAAAAATCAGCTAGCAGGTGTGTACATGTGCGCTGGAGCTGACCTAGGGCAATGGCTTGCATGCCGGCAAATATGGCTCTTTGTCCCATCTATGGCACACGTGCCATAGATTCACCATCATGGCTCTAAAAGCTCTAACTCCAATGAATCTGGAATTATATTATATGCAGTTGAAGAATCTGAACAATGCAAAATCTCAGATCTCTAATTCATATCCTGACTGGTTTGACTAAGTAAAGACAGAATTCAGGAAGAGTTCATGGCTATGTCAATATTACTCTTAAAATAATCTTCATTATCTTCAAGACCCATCAAATAGCAATGCAAACGAGAAGACCTAATGTGGATATCTGCACAATCTCAGTATGAAAAATGAGAAAGCTATCCACTTAAAATGGAAGGAAGCATTGATTAATTAAATTTATAGACCGCATCAATCCAATTGCATTCTTTGCTGTCAGTGTTTTCAATATGTTGATTATTCAAAGTATGAAGGATATGCAAAGGGGCCATCTGGGATAAATTATTCAGAGGTTGGGGCTTAATAAGTCAGGTAAGAAAAACTATGTTCTTTTACTTAGAATTATTAAAGCTAACATATGAATAAAAAACAAGTGGTACAGGCTAAATATGATTATTGTTTCATGTAAGAGCCACAGAAGAGAATTAGTTTTCTGAAATATTAACTGCCATTTTCACAAAGTAATTCTTGCCATTTTTCTTTTATAATGTCCTGGAATATTGCTAATTCTTGGGCATTAAGGACTCTGCAGAATGATGGTTGGGGAAACACAGTTTTCTCATCATGGACAAACATAAATAAACTGAAGAACTGGAAAGAAGCTGTTATATTCTGTGCTGTGCTGTAGCTAGAGAGAATGTAGCAATGAGAAATTTGGAGAAATTGTCTTCTCTTGAAATAGTCCAAGGAAAATGTGCCTTTACTCTCCCTGCCCATAGATGGAGCGAAGAACTTTGAGATGGCATGAGCACATGATACTAATTCAGTAATCAGTATTTGGCAAGTGTATTTCAATCAATTAAGCATATTGTGCTTGTTATTCATATGCTTTGTGATGAATGGGAGATGTGGATCCACTGCTGAAATCGTTAATAAACTAGGGACTTTAGTGTAACCTCTTCTAATCTGGTACATAGAGGTCTAGGTTTGGGATAGGTGCACACGATAATGAAAATGAATTAAAAACAAACCAAGTTCACAAGGTGGAAAGTATAATTAAAACCAGCTTCTTTTATCTCAATATTTCATTAAGCTGATGGAACATTCAAAGATATAAACAATACACCTTTTAATTAAATTGTAGCTTCTTCTATATGAGCTCCAACATCCTGCAATATTTCCCTGCAACCATCCAAATGCAGTGTATTCAGTCCCATAATCCCACAGTATTAAATCTACATTATTTCTAAAGTTTCCACAAGTCTGCAAATGTCTACAGTGCAGGGTTGGGTTTAGTAAACTAAAACTGTGTGGCCCACTTTTATATCTAACTTTAGCCATGAAAGTACATGGAGTTGACTCTGAATCAGTCAATTTCTCTGGTCAGCCAATGTTAGAAAGTTGTGTTATATTACATTAATCTATGAACCCTGAATTAGAGTTCCAAAGTGAGATATACATCCAAATAGGAATTGGGTGATAAATAAAGCTCATCAGACTATCACTCATAGAACTAAAGTTTCTCCTGTTGCAAAATTATGAATTCATGGCTTTCTCAATTGGTACGGAAACATATAAAAGCTTCTGATTAGTGATGGGAAAACCGAACCCGCACAATTCGGGTCCGTACCAAATTTTGCGGTGTTCAGTATGCCGAACACGAACCCAAATTTTTTTGAAACTTTGGGCAAAGTTCGGGATCGTGTTCGGTGTTCAGAGCTTTGACATCACTGGCAGGTTGCTAAGGACGCCAAGGTGATCACTTCCTGGATTCCATGTTTATTTTTACGTGAAAGGACCGCCCTTTGCTTGCAGCGCCGCTGCGGCATCCTTTTTCGTAAAAATAACAATGTTTATTTTTACGTGAAGACCTCTCTTTGAAGGAGCTGGGGAATCCCTCCCACAAAAAGATTCCAGGGGTGGAGCCTTGATGTCAGCGGCAGGTTGTTAAGGACGCCAAGGTGATCACTTCCTGGATTCCATGGAATCCAGGAAGTGATCACCTTGGCATCCTTAGCAACCTGCCGGTATACATGATGTCAAAGCTCCGCCCCTGGAATCTCAGTGGGATTCCCCGTTCGGGTTCAGGTTCGGTTCGGGTTCCGCCGAATTTTTCATATAGTTTGTCCGAACTTGCCGAACCCGAACACCATTGGGTTCGTCCATCACTACTTCTGATTGGACAAGATCATGGAGGTTTAAAAATTTACCCAATTTGCAGCTTGCCCTTTTGCAAATCATTCTCTTACTGTAAAGTTAAGGTTTTATTGGTGCTGTTGTACTATTCATTCAAATGAGAATCTAATCAACTAGAGACCTAGCCAAGAACATCACAGTTACCCATTCTATAAATTCTATAATTGGATTGAGGGGGTGAGGGAGAGAGATAAAATAGAACATCTGTGGATTTAAAGGAAGATATGGAAACCGAAAGATTAGGAATTGTAAATGTAATTATGTACTTTACATGCACTGTTTTTGTCATATTTTGTTTTGATGTCTTGCTGTTTTTGTTTTCAAAAAAATCCAATAAAATTATTTTTTTTAAAAAAAGAGGTATTGTCCTAAAGAACAAAGTAAACTGTTGTAATATAAAAGATGTATGCAAAAATATGTCAACGTATAACTAAGTGGATCTTATGGTGGTCGATAATGGGATTTTTTTTGTTTTTGTATTGGTTTGGGTTTTTTTTCCCTATGAATGTGGTCTAACTGTTGCGGCTTTCACATCATAATAAACAATGATAGTAAGCAATGATAACTTCATAATTCATTCTATTGAATTCTAAGTTGTCCTGGAGAGTGACGTATGGTTTAGAGCCTGCTTTTCTAGGACTGATCTGAAGAACCTGGTTTTGCTCACCCATTGCTCTGGAGATCAGTGCATGTAGTAAGAAAGAGTAAGGAAGGTGATCTTAAACAGAGATATAAAGGAATCTTTGTCTGGCCAAAAGATGTTGCAGTATTTCTTAAGTCCAGAAGCAGATAAAATCAGTTAGATGTCTCCATAATTCATTGAGCTATAAGGAGGAGGTACCACACAGTCAGACTTTCAAGATTCTGTTGTTATAATCCACCTCAATGAAAATAGATGTATCTTTCCTGTGGAGTTGATTTCCTGATCTGATCTACCTTGTGGCGCTGACAGCACATTTGAGGCTCGGACTCATATTGCTTTGGGAAGGTTCTAAATTCTTCCAGTACAAATGACCCAAATACTATTTTATCAGCTATTCTCTATCAGAAACAAAATGGCTCTAACCTCTGACTGTAGAGTAATAGATTTTCTCATGCAAGTAAACAATTTTACTGCTACTATATTCTAGGGTCAGTTTGGAATTTGGGTTTGGGGATGACACTAGGGAGTCCGGTAATGAGTTCCACGCTTTGACAACTCGGTTACTGAAGTCATATTTTTTACAGTCAAGTTTTGAGCAGTTAATATTAAGTTTAAATCTGTTGTGTGCTCTTGTGTTGTTGTGGTTGAAGCTGAAGTAGTCGCCGACAGGCAGGACGTTGCAGCATATGATCTTGTGAGGAACGGAAAACTGAAATCATCTGGGTGAGAACAATATGGTGAAGTGGCTGGGCTACAAATTAATAAATATAAATGCAAAACTTTTTAGTTAAGAACATGACCAAAAACAAACAAACAAAAAAAGAACTAGTGGGATTGTTAAGTGTGCAAAATGTCAAGAAGGGAAGATATTTAGGGATTCAACTGTTGGCAAGATGTATAACATTTAAGGAAGATAACTATATAAAATTAAAGAAACAAATAGAGAATGACATAGAGAAATGGGAAAAAATCTTCAGATATCACTGATGGGCAGAATAGTCCTGATTAAAATGAACATACTACCCCACCTACTATTTTTATTTTTGACAATTCCAATAAAAAATAGTGAAAACCTATTTAAAAAAAAGATAATACAATGATTTTGAAATTTGTCTGGCAAATGAAGAGAGCGAGAATAAGTCTAAAACAAGATGTGAGGACTAGAGGTGGATTTAGGAGATTTATTGCCAAGCAACATTATTGACATGGATGAGAGAATGGATTTTATTAAGGAATCAAAGAAATCAAAGGGAAGGGAAGAAGAGAAGGATAGCAACAAAATGGATAGACTCAATAACTGTGGCAATACAATCGTGGTTGAAGAGCTGAAGTACCATGCTAAAGGTAGATCACCATGGAAAAAAACTATGTGGTTGCTAAAAGTCAACAATTAGAAACATAGAAACATAGAAGTCTGACAGCAGAAAAAGACCTCATGGTCCATCTAGTCTGCCCTTATACTATTTTCTGTATTTTATCTTAGGATGGATATATGTTTATCCCAGGCATGTTTAAATTCAGTTACTGTGGATTTACCAACCACGTCTGCTGGAAGTTTGTTCCAAGGATCTACTACTCTTTCAGTAAAATAATATTTTCTCATGTTGCTTTTGATCTTTCCCCCAACTAACTTCAGATTGTGTCCCCTTGTTCTTGTGTTCACTTTCCTATTAAAAACACTTTCCTCCTGGACCTTATTTAACCCTTTAACATATTTAAATGTTTCGATCATGTCCCCCCTTTTCCTTATGTCCTCCAGACTATACAGATTGAGTTCATTAAGTCTTTCCTGATACGTTTTATGCTTAAGACCTTCCACCATTCTTGTAGCCCGTCTTTGGACCCGTTCAATTTTGTCAATATCTTTTTGTAGGTGAGGTCTCCAGAACTGAACACAGTATTCCAAATGGGGTCTCACCAGCGCTCTATTACTTGAGGTTATATTATGAATTAATTTGTGTGTGTGTGTGTGTGTGTGTGTGTGTGTGCAGGCACATTTTATTTTTATTTAAATAAAATAACTTTTATTTATTTTATTTTATCAAGTAGGTATTGTTAGTATACATAGATATAATGCTGTTTATGTACATGAGATGGGTACTAATAAGAAGGAAACCTAAGGACAGGGACAGTAGGTACGCTGGTGCACTTATGCACGCCCTTAGGAATCAGGTGAGGTATGCGGAGAGAGAGAGAGAATGAGAACACAAGCCAGCAAGCCCATATTGGGTTAATTATATCTCTAGCTTAACATCTTTATGCAAGATATTAAGTATATAGTATATTAATTCATATAGTTATGAAACTATACCGCAATGAAATTTCAGGGCTGCATGGCTCAGCTTTTCAGCAAAAATCTAATTATCCCCTTCTAAAAATAGTTGTTGTTTTTTTAGTTGCCCAGGTTGCGCTTACTAATTATTTTTAGAGTGCTACTGTGCTTCTGGCGATGTGGAGCAATAACTTAACCTGCAGGGACAAAAGTCTAGTAGAAATACTGGTGGTCATAGAATCCAGTTAAAATGTACAGGACTGTGTGGTCATCAGCCTGTTTGCAAGCAACACAGTGGAATGTGTCCCCAGCATTGTGCAACATGTACACCTCATGAGCTAGTGTTGCTCAAGCTCAGGATGTATTCACTATCACTGTCTCATCATTTCCATGCCCTGCAGTTTTCTCATGCTTTTCATGCTTGCTTGTTTTTAAACCAATGTTTTCTAGTTCCTCTGCCCTTTGCAACTTTGAGATATACAGTGTGTGCTCCATTGATTCAATAATAAAGAACTTGACATTATAGTTTCCATGCGGATAGGTAGATAGATAGATAGAGAGATAGATGGATGGATGGATGGATGGATGGATGGATGGATGGATGGATGAATGGATGGATGGATGGATGGATGGATGGATGAATCGATGGATCGATGGATCGATGGATCGATGTGTCTGTGAAAAAAAGAGAGAGAAAGAGAGATGGAGTTATGGATAATATTGTTTTTTTTTAAAAAAATACACATTTGTTTTAAAAATAAATAAAAATAGTACATGTAAATTTGTATTTAATACTTTACCTAAAGATTCAGATTTTTGCTATTAAGAAATAGGCATAAACTACTTCTTAAAAGAAGAGGAAAAATCAACATTCAAATAGTATTTTTTCAGGGTAAGTAGGAGGGAAGTTTTCTGCTATAAAATGACAGGTTATTTCTTTACAAAGGACTGTCAAAATGAAGCCAAAGTGCTCTTAGATGAGGCATTTCTAATTGAAGACTATCAGTTAGATACAACTCTAATGTTCTTTTAGTAGCTAACAGCCCCTGAACGTTTCTGATGTTTTCTTTGCTCTTATATTCATTCCTCCCTCAAGTCCCTCAAAATCAACACCTCTTCCTGGGAAACCCTGGCACAAGATCGACCAACATGGCACATGCTGATCCACCAAGGCTGCCAGACATCTTGTGGCCAGAAGAACATTGATAGCAGAAGAGAAGTGGGCACTCAGCAAAGCCAGAGCTGCAAATGCTGCGACAATGGTGCCCACACGTCTGCCTAACATGTGGTAGAACATTTTGTGCCTGTATAGACCTTACCAACCACCTGCGGACATATCGCCTACAGCCCACAACCCATTAGATATCAAGGTCCTCTTCAAACATGATGGACGGGCATCACTTATTCCTACAAGACATCCAGAATGAGATTTCCAGATTACAGACTGGAGCTAGCATCTCAGTTTCTCTGTAAAACAAAATAATTATTATTTGTTGAGAGATTTATTTTGTTCTATTTTTTATTTTATTTTTCAGAGGCAGAAAAATGCAACTTTTTTCATAGTTTTGATGTTGTTTTAAAACTGATGGATTGTGTGCCATCAAGGCAGTGTTGACATGGAACACATATAGGTACTTTGGGTATTCTAAGAATGCACCCATCCCCACTCACATAACAAAGATTTTTATATCAAGGTTGACTCAGCCTTCCATCCTTCCGAGGTGGGTAAAATGAGGACCTGGATTGCGGGGGCAATATGCTGGCTCTGTTAAAAAGTGCTATTGCTAACATGTTGTAAACCGCCCTGAGTCTAAGGAGAAGGGCGGCATAAAAATCAAATGAATGAATGAATGAATGAATGAATGAATGAATGAATAAGTAAATAAATGAATAAATGAATAAGTAAGTAAGTAAGTAAGTAGGTAGGTAGGTAGGTAGGTAGGTAGATAGATAGATAGATAGATAGATAGATAGATAGATAGATAGATAGATAGATAGATAGATAGATAGATAGATAAACACAAATGTTCATTACAGGAGAGTGGCCAAAGCTTCATCCATTGATGACACTATTAAGTGTACAAGGAATGTAGAATTTTTTTAAATTTTTGAAAGTAAATCTCTAAAAGTATGGGTTCAAACATTGCTTTATAAATGTCACTCAACTTAAAACTTTTCCACTGCAGTCGCATAAACAAAGGGGGAGTTGGATCATTCGGCAAAGTGCTTCATATGCCGGGGACATTGTGTGTTAGTAATACTTCAGAGGTACTGCAGCTGATGTAGTTTTGAAAGTGCTGCAGTTGTTGGACAGAATTTTTGTCAGCATTTTGCACAGTTTGTTGTATTCCTGTGTCCTGCAAACCAGCAGGGTTTGAATTTGAAAGCACACCGGTATGAATACTTAAAGCTTAAGCCCAAGGCAACATAATGACATTTGGATTCAAGATGATAGAATAACTGGGTTGGAAAGAACCTTGGAGGTTTTCTAGTCCAACCCCTCATTTGAGAAGGAGACCCTTTACCAGTGATGGTAAACTTATGGCACAGGTGCTACAGGTGGCACACGGAGCCACATTTGATGGCACATGAGCCATTGCCCTAGCTCAGCTCCAATGTGCATGTGTGCACTGGCCAGCTGATATTTGGCTCACACAGAGGCTCTGGGAGGGCATTTTTGGCTTCTAGAGAGCCTCTGGGGGATTTACCCTCCCCTGGTTCCAGGGCTCCAGGGAAGCCATTGGAGCCTGGGGAGGGTGAAACACGAGCCTACTGGGCCCATCAGAAGTTGGAGAACTGGCTGTTTCTGGCCTCCAGAGGGCCTCCAGGGGATGGGGGAAGCTATTTTTGCCCTCCCCAGGCATTGAATTATGGGTGTGAGCACTCATGCATGTGTGATAGCACATGCCCATGCTCTTTCAGCACCCAAGGGAAAAAAGGTTCGCCATCACTGCCCTATATTATTCTGAGCAAATAAGGTCTAATATTTTATTTAAAGCAATATCACTAAAGAAGCACCCACAACTTGTGGAGACAAGCCATTCTACTGCTTAATTGTTCTCAAAGTTGGCAAAATTTTCTTTAATTCTAGGTTGGATGTCTGTTTAATAATCTTCAATCAAGAAAAGAAAGACTTTCTGCTTCTTTTAACAGTGAGTGGACCTCTTCAAAATGTTAAGTATGCTACATTTTCCATAGCTAGATCTGTATTTTCTCCCATAAGAGTTTTTGACCAGGTTATGTAGACGCCAAACCAAAATTAATCACACTTGTTCTCAATAACTTCATCTCACTTGAGTTTGCCAAGGACAAGGAGGTTTAGTTACCTTATTCTTGAAATATTTCATCTACTCTTGGCAAAGATGAGGCCATTTCTCTCACACCGAAGGAGCATTGAAGATAAAAACGATTATCCCACTGTTCACAGATAATTTCTTAACAAGTGTATACAAAACAGAGCATAGTTCAATAAGTGAAGTAAATGCTTCATTCTGTATTACATGATTCAATTTATGAGCCATGGCGGCGCAGAGTTACAATGTAGTATTGCAGGCTAATGCTGCCCATAGCCAGGAGTTTGATCCTGGCTGATTCAAGATTGATTCAGTCTTCCATCTTTCCGAGCTCTGTAAAATGAGGATCCATATCATTTGTAACCCACTGAGAGATTGTTCTAATTTAGGATTCCTGATAAGATCACACAGCACAAACAGCATCTCACAAACTTATTTTTATTGTTAACTGCTGCTAATTGTTTGGATTAACAATCTTCCGAAGTCCAAATAAAGGAAAACAAGTATATTTTCAAAGGATGCTAATTGTTGTCATTAGCAGTCCATGTAAGTCCAAGCAAAACCATACAAGTCTGACTAAGTCTTTCATGTAAAAGCAGGTAACATACACACCTTGCTTTTCTTTGGCAAGCTTCCAAGGTACAGCTTGCAAGAATCTTAGAAACATAGAAACATAGAAGTCTGACGGCAGAAAAAGACCTCATGGTCCATCTAGTCTGCCCTTATAATATTTTCTGTATTTTATCTTAGGATGGATATATGTTTATCCCAGGCGTGTTTAAATTCAGTTACTGTGGATTTATCTACCACATCTGCTGGAAGTTTGTTCCAAGGATCTACTACTCTTTCAGTAAAATAATATTTTCTCATGTTGCTTTTGATCTTCCCCCCAACTAACTTCAGATTGTGTCCCCTTGTTCTTGTGTTCACTTTCCTATTAAAAACACTTCCCTCTTGGACCTTATTTAACCCTTTAATATATTTAAATGTTTCGATCATGTCCCCCCTTTTCCTTCTGTCCTCCAGACTATACAGATTGAGTTCATTAAGTCTTTCCTGATACGTTTTATGCTTAAGACCTTCCACCATTCTTGTAGCCCGTCTTTGGACCCGTTCAATTTTGTCAATATCTTTTTGTAGGTGAGGTCTCCAGAACTGAACACAGTATTCCAAATGGGGTCTCACCAGCGCTCTATACAGTGGGATCACAATCTCCCTCTTCCTGCTTGTTATACCTCTAGCTATGCAGCCAAGCATCCTACTTGCTTTCCCTACCGCCTGACTGCACTGCTCACCCATTTTGAGACTGTCAGAAATCACTACCCCTAAATCCTTTTCTTCTGAAGTATTTGCTAACACAGAACTGCCAATACAATACTCAGATTGAGGATTCCTTTTCCCCAAGTACATTATTTTACATTTGGAAACATTAAACTGCAGTTTCCATTGCTTTGATCATTTATCTAGTAAAGCTAAATCATTTACCATATTACAGACGCCTCCAGGAATATCAACCCTATTGCACACTTTAGAGTCATCGGCAAATAGGCAAACCTTCCCTACCAAACCTTCCCCTATGTCACTCACAAACATATTAAAAAGAATAGGACCCAGAACAGACCCTTGTGGCACACCACTTGTAACCTGACTCTGCTCAGAATACTCGCCATTAACAATAACTCTATAACTTTACCCAATTCAAACAGGAACAAAGACGGAGGTTGAGTTTGTTTGTTTGTTTGTTTGTTTGTTTGTTTATTTGTTTATTTGTTTGTTTGTTTGTTTGTTTGTTTGTTTGTTTGTTTGTTTGTTTATTATTTATTTATTTATTTATTTATTTATTTATTTATTATTTATTTATTTATTTATTTATTTATTTATTTATTTATTTATTTATTTATTTATTTATTTATTTATTTATTTATTTATTTATTTATTTATTTATTTATTTATTTATTTATTTATTTATTTATTTATTTATTTATTTATTTATTTATTTTAATTAGATTTGTATGCTGCCCTTCTCCTTAGACTCAGGGCAGCTTACAACATGTTAACAATAGCACTTTTTAACAGAGCCAGCAAATTGCCCCCACAATCCAGGTCCTCGTTTTACCCACCTCGGAAGGATGGAAGGCTGAGTCAACCTTGAGCCGGTGATGAGATTTGAATATTGTGCAGAGAGTTTAATATCACAAGCAGGTACAACAAACTAGGAAACTCATTGTTGCTTATATCATAGAACTGTGTAATTGAGCTCCACACTACAATTTTGTATTATCTTCAGAAAAAAAGCTGTTATATACGCAGCTTATGCAACAGAGATTTTGTCTAAACAAAAATGTATATTTGCAAAAGCCAAGAAATAGCATTACCCAGTAAAACTGTATAATTTACAAAAATCAAGAGAACAGCCAATAATATAAATCTAAGCAAAGATGACTGAATTCAGGGCCCCAAATAGAGGTGAAGGTGTGAAATCCACCCTGCACAATGTCCGCAGATAGGATTAGCTATATCAGTCCTTGTTGAGGCTATAGAAGATTACAACAACCTTCGGTTTGCAGACTCAAGGATATAGAACATGGTTTTGTAGGGAAAAGAAATAGTCACAGTGAGTGAGCATACTGTTCACGGTTCATTAATATGAATCCAAGGAACAGCACTAAGGAATCGCATGGGTAGTTTTATATGAATGTACCTATTTACATGGTAATGAAGGCCAGTGGTTGCATCATGCTTAAAATGTGTGAAAAAGAACCCTCAAGCCCCACTCCTGGGGCCAGCCAGAGTTGGTATTTGCTGGTTCTCCAAACTACTCAATTTTTTTGCTACTGGTTCTCCAGAACTTGTCAGAACCTGCTGGATTCCACCCCTGGGCTGAGCCCAAGGGAAGGGTCAAGCACATCATCAGTTTGAAGTCCCTTCGCATTAAGAGTTATAAATCCAGCGCTCCTTGAATGCAATTGACTCTTATTTATTGTCAGTTTGTCTGAACCATTAATCTTTAACAGATGAACAGAGTTGGAAGGGACCTTGTAACTCATCTAGTCCAACCCCCCGCTTGAGCAGGAGACCCTACACCACTTCTGACAAATGGCAGTCCAATCTCTTCTTGAAAGTCTCGAGTGATGAAACTCCCACAACTTCTGAAGACAACTTCTGTTCCATTGGTTGATTGTTCTCACTTATTTGTAGGTTGATTGTTTTCTTAATAATAATATATATTATTATTATTATAGTAATTAATAATAATATGAATAATAAAATGAACTTTATTCATTCATTCATTCATTCATTCATTCATTTATTCATTTATTCATTTATTCATTTATTCATTTATTCATTTATTCATTTATTCATTTATTCATTTATTCATTTATCTATTAAATTTGTATGCCGCCCCTCTCCGCAGACTCGGGGCGGCTCACAACAGTAACAGAAAACAATATATAATACAAATTCAACAATTAGAAAGCTAAAAACCCATAGTTTAAAAACATGCACACAACATACCATACATAAACAGTATAGGCCTGGGGAATATATTTCAGTTCCCCCATGCCTGATGGCAGAGGTGGGTCTTAAGGAGTTTGCGGAAGGCAAGGAGGGTGGGGGCAGTTCTAATCTCAGAGGGTAGCTGGTTCCAGAGGGTCGGGGCCGCCACAGAGAAGGCTCTTCCCCTGGGACCCGCCAAATGACATTGTTTAGTCGACGGGACCCGGAGAAGGCCAACTCTGTGGGAACCTAATCGGTCGCTGGGATTAATGGTTCAGATTCATGTATAGAAATAGCATAATATAAATTTATACTCAATAGAGTAGCCCTGGTTCCTGTACTGGGTTGCACCCAGTGTGGGTGGGATCGGCGATGTGTTAGCAGAAATGGAGATTTGTCTTCTGCACATGTGCCAGCAGTGAAATCTCGTGCAAGGACATTCTCGTGCGTGAGATTTCTCCTATTTCCGGCTTTTTTTGCTTCTGGTGCATGCACAGAAACCAAATTTCACACAAGGATGTGCGCACCCACCTGTCTGACATGCGCGCACCTGCACTGGTCTCCAGGAACATTCCATTAATAGCAAAAGGAACCCCACCTGCCTGGTTCCTAATTTCTCATGCCTGACAGGAATAAATTCTTACCAAAAATCAATGCCCAGTTAAACAAGGATTAACATCAGGATTAACACCAGATTAACAACCAAGCAGTAAACAACACTCTAATCAAGGAACTACCAAAGGGGGGGGGGACAATATGCCCAGGGGAAACTGGCAGGGAAAATTCCTATATATAAACAGAAAGCACACTTACTCTCTTCCTAGTCCTGAAGATGTTATCTAGTCTGGTCAGTAGTGGGTTCCTACTGATTCGGCTGATACATATAGAAAAGGTAGACAGAGAAAAATTCTTCTCTCTGTCACACAATACTAGGACAAGGGGGGCACTCCCTAAAGCTCATAGGTAAGAAAGAGAGGACAAATAAAGGGAAATATTTTTTCAGCCAGAGAGTCGTTGGTTTATGGAATTCACTTCCAGAAGCTTGTAGGAACCCATTACTGAGTCTGGTGAATAAATATCTGCAAGGAAACAACCCAGCTCAGAGAGCAGTAATGACTCTACAAGTTTTGCAGATGCTTTTTGGTGGGCAGGAGTTTGGAAAAAAACACTGTGCGGGTTTTGTAAATATTTATTTATTTATTCCTTCCTTCCTTCCTTCCTTCATTCATTCCTTCATTTATTTATTTATTTTGTCCAATACACAATACATATAGAAGAGAATAGACATGAAGTAATATATATAAAGAAAATATATAAAAATAGAGAAGATATATGAAAGGATATAGAGGAGAAGATATATGAAAGGAAAAAAAAATATGATATATGAGATAAAGGAAAGACAATTGGACAGGGGACAAAAGGCACACTAGTGCACTTATGTATGCCCCTTACTGACCTCTTAGGAACCTGGAGAGGTCAATCATGGATAGTCTTAGGGAGAAATGTTGAGGGTTAGGGGTTGACCCTATTGAGTCCGGTAATGTGTTCCACGCTTCGACAACTCGATTGTTAAAGTCATATTTTGGAGTGATTAATATTAAGTTTGAATCTGTTGTGTGCTCTTGTGTTGTGGTTGAAGCTGAAGTAGTCATTGACAGGTAGGACATTGCAGCATATGATCTTGTGGGCAATACTTAAATCGTGTTTTAGGTGTCGCAGTTCTAAGCTTTCTAGACCCAGGATTGTTAGTCTATTTTTGTAGGGTATTCTGTTTCTAGTGGAGGACTGAAGGGCTCTTCTGGTGAAATATCTTTGGACGTTTTCAAGGGTGTTGATGTCCAAGATGTGGTATGGGTTCCAGACAGTTGTGCTGTATTCAAGGATGGGTCTGGCAAAAGGTTTGTAGGCTCTTCTGAGTAGTGTGAGATTGCCGGAGCAGAAGCTGTGTAGGATCAGATTAACAACTCTAGAAGCCTTTTTGGCGATATTGTTGCAGTGGGCTTTAGCACTTAGGTCATTTGATATTAGTATTTCAAGGTCTTTTACTGAGTGTGGGTTGGCGGTGAGAATTTGTTTATTCAGTTTATATATGAGGTTTGGATTCTTTTTGCCGATGTGGAGGGTAGAGCATTTGTTGGTTGATATTTGAAGTTGCCAGATTTTAGACCAATCTGAGACAAAGTTGAGGTCTTTTTTGGAGAGCAAATGTGTTGTCCATGGTGCTGAAAATAGTGTTAAGATTTCAGGTAAGAAAGTAGGGGAACAGATTAGGACAGTCACAGAAAGTTGATTAAATAGCTCTCACTTAACCAGTCACAAACATACAGCATATTCAGAGTAAAATTCGAGTGCAATTAGTGAAGAGCAATCCAAGTGCAGAGCAATATAAGAATGATGTTCAACATTGATTTGAATCTCCACATGGTAACACATGAAACGAGGTTGCTCAAATAACAAGTGTTTAACAGAAATGCTGCAGTTTTCTTTTCTGGCTAGCTGACTGATGAGCCTAATTAAGTTGACTATGTCTGTACCATTCGAATAATGTTAGGAAAAATAGATATGAAGGAGAGTGAATTTTGTAAAAGATAAACTTAAAATAACAAACAAAAACACAAGAGTTTTACGGTTAAGGAATCAGCAGTAATGAGACAGGCAAAGAACATCCAGAAATTTCTTCCATTAATAAGTTTGCTGAAAAGTGATATAAAGCTGTTAATGTAAACAGAAGATAAACATGAATTTTTCTACCTTTGTTCCCTTTGTTCTACCTTGGTTCCCTCCACAGTTCATTCCACCTCACTTCTGCTGCAATCTATGTCTTAAAATACCTGCATGAAAAAGTGAATTGAAATGTTAATTTCAGAGCCGGGGTGGCGCAGCAGGTAGAGTGCTGTACTGTAGGCCACTGAAGCTAACTGTAAATTTGTAGGTCAGTGGTTCAAATCTTATCACCGGCTCAAGGTTGACTCAGCCTTCCATCCTTCCGAGGTGGGTAAAATGAGGACCCGGATTGTGGGGTCAATATGCTGGGTCTGTTAAAAAGTGCTATTGCTGACATGTTGTAAGCTGTCCTGAGTCTAAGGAGAAGGGCGGCATAAAAATTGAATGAATGAATGAATGAATGAATGAATGAATGAATGAATGAATACATAAATCAATAAATAAATGTATTTCCTCCATATAGTTATAATTGCACAGAATATAACTGATTAACAGAGATGGAAGGGACCTCAGAGGTCTTTTAGTCCACCCCTTGCACAGAAAGGAAACTACCATTTCAGATAAATGGTTATCTAATCTCTTCTGATAAATTTCCAGTGTTGGAGCATATACAAACTCTGGAGGCAAGTTGTTCCACTGATTAATTGTTCTAACTGTCAGGAAATTTCTCCTTAGTTCTCCTTAGTTCTACGTTGGTTCTATCCCATTGCTTCTTGTCTTGCCCTCAGGTGCTTTGGAGAATAACTTGACTCCCTCTACTGTGGCAGCCCCTGAAATATTGGAATACTGCTATTATTCTCCCTATTAAACTCGAATTCCAGCAACTATTCTTTGTGTTTTAGCCTCCAATCCTCTAGTCATCTTTGTTTCTCTTCTTTGCACTCTTTCTAGAGACTCAACATCCTTTTTGCATTGTGGCAACAAATTTTTTTATTTTATTTATTTATTTTTATTTATTTATTTATTTATTTAGTCCAATACATAATACACATTGAAGAGAATAGATATGTAGTAATATAAATAAAGAAAAGAATAGAAGAAAAGATATAAAAGTATAGGTGAACATATTTGAAAGGAAGAAAAGACAAATGAGATAAGGAGAGACAATTGGACAAGGGACAGAAGGCACACTGGTGCACTTATGCAAGCCCTTTACTGACCTCTAAGGAACCTGGAGAGGTCAATCGTGGATAGTCTAAGAGAAAAATGTTGGGGGTTAGGGGTTGACACTACTGATTCAGGTAATGAGTTCCATGCTTCGACAACTCGGTTGCTGAAGTCATATTTTTTACAGTCAGGTTTGGAGAGGTTAATATTAAGTTTGAATCTGTTGCGTGCTCTTGTGTTGTTGCAATTGAAGCTGAAGTAGTCATTGACAGATAGAACGTTGCAGCATATGATCTGCTTTGATTTGAATGCTGTACTCCAAGTGAAGCCTTACCAAGGCATTGACATTTAACAGTTCACATAATCTTGATTCTATCCCTTTGTTAATGCAGCCTAGAACTGTGTTGGATTTCTTTGGCAGCTGCTGCACTTTGCTGGCTCATATTTAAATGGTTGTCAGCACTTAGGCCGGCTCTGACGGCACCCTTACCTGATTCCCAACTGTCGGCATCATCTCGACCCACCGCCGAGATGTCATTGAGTTCCCTGCCTCTACAGACATCACAGCAGCCCCCTCCAACTCTTTCCCTGCTTGGGGAGTTCCAACTGACAGCCATCTTACCAAGCCGACCAGCCCCAGCAGTTCTAGTTACCACTAAGGAACTGTAACCGAAAACCATCTCACCCAGCCAACCTGCCCTGACAGTTCCAGCTGCCGCTCTGGAAGACCGCCAAAGTGGCCATCTTATCTTGATGACTATGTGTGTACTTGCCAGGTGGGGAGGGATGTTATATTCCAGCTACTGTGTCAGCTTCTATTGGTTGAATCTTCGGTGGGAGTTTCAAGTCCTGGGATTGACTGTCACGCTCTGTATATATAAGCCTGCTGGAGCCGCCATTCCCCATTCTGGTTACTTTTGTTCACTATTTGTGTTACTGTATCAATGAAGTAGTACCTGTTACCCATCCTGCCTCATCATTGAGCTATTCAATACAGTATATGTATATACTGTACTGTAGTGCTGGTGAGACCAATTTGGAATACTGTGTTCAGTTCTGGAGGCCTCACCTACAAAAAGATATTTACAAAATTGAACGGGTCTAAAGACGGGCTACAAGAATGGTGGAAGGTCTCAAGCATAAAACGTATCAGGAAAGACTTAATTAACTCAATCTGTATAGTCTGGAGGATAGAAGATAAAGGGAGGACATGATCGAAACTATGTTAAAGAGTTAAATAAGGTCCAGGAGGGAAGTGTTTTTAATAGGAAAGTGGACACAAGAACAAGGGGACACAATCTGAAGTTATTTGGGGGAAAGATCAAAAGCAACATGAGAAAATATTATTTACTGAAAGAGTAGTAGATCCTTGGAACAAACCTCCAGCAGACGTGGTTGATAAATCCACAGTAATTGAATTTAAACATGTCTGGGATAAACATATATCCATCCTTAGATAAAATACAGGACATAGTATAAGGGCAAACTAGATGGATCATGAGGTCTTTTTCTGCCACCAGTCTTCTATGTTTCTATGTTTCTATATGTATATGTATACATATGTATATGTATGTAGATTGTACTGAGTTTGGGTTTTGCCCCGTGTAATATTTTGAATGTCTATGTGACGTTTCGGTGAAATCACATTCACCATCATCAGGCTGAAGTTGTAAGCTTCGTGCTGCTGTAAATATAGTTAGTTTGCAACTGCCATTTGTTCCTTATAAATAGTGGTGGGAGATTTGGTTTGAATGTAGCAAATAGATTGGGTGGCTGTGTTTTAATGATTTGATTGGTTGGTGGAATCACATTTAGTTGAAGGATTGACATGGTGATGATTATGATATGTTTTTTTGTTTAGGGCTGGTTTCCAAATTTCTGGTAGGTGGGAGGTGTCATCACGTTTATTCATACTGAGGGGGGGGGGGTTCTACTTCTATGTTTGCATAGAATATACATATACATATAGGCAGTGATAGGCTACCAAAATTTTTACTACCACTCTCTGGGCATGGCTTATGCATTTTGTTTCAACATCTTTCAGTGCAAATTGGGTGCTCTGGAATGGAGCTCCAAATTTTGCTACTGGAAATGTGTTCCTAACTGTTCCCGTAGGAGCCCATCACTGCGTATACGTATACATATATGCATATGTATATGAGTATAAACATATACTATACCTGTGCATTTTGTCTTCCTGGATTTTTTTTTTCATTTTTGAATGAAATATATTAGCTATACTCCAAGTGTTTAGCAGGTATTTGGTATCTGGTTAAAGCAAAAGCAAAAATTTATTATTTAAGTTGGGGGCAGAGTGGGAATTTGTGATTTCACATATTGTACCAAGCAAAGAAACTGTGTGCCAATTTTGGAAACAAATAGGAAGAGCTAGTCCATCTATCTCACATCTTAATGAAAAAAAATGTGGGTTAATCTCAAGACAACAGATTTCAAGCAATTAAGTAAAATTGTCACCCTAAGGTTTCCTCTCCAAAGTTGTTTGTCATGAAGCTTATACTCCATAGAAGCCTCTGAACAGTAGGCAACATTAAGCTTCTGACATTTGTAGAGATCAGTGTTGATCTGATCTATATCAAAAGGCCAAGCTGAAGAAATTACAGCCTTTCTTGTCTTTATTTTCTAAAATCCCAAAGCTTGATGAACTGTAGTTCCAACTGACAGATGAAAATTGGAAATCACCGGGTTTTGGGGAGGCACATGTTACACGTGACCTCAAAACTAATTATGATGGAAGATTTGCTAAGGGAATACACAACAGGAGAATACACTCCAAGACCAGGGAAGTCTTAATACCACTCTACTACGCCCTGGTCCGACCACACCTGGAGTACTGTATTCAGTTCTGATCACCACACTTCAAAAGAGACATTGAAACTCTGGAGAAGGTGCAAGAAAGAGCAACCAAGATGATTAAGGGATTGGAAACCAAGACTTACGAAGAGAGACTGAGGGAACTGGGCCTGGATAGCCTAGAGAAAAGGAGGGCCAGAGCGGACATGATAGCAGTCTACAAGTATACGAGGGGATGTCACAGAGAGGAGGGGATCACTTTATTCTCCAGGGCATCAGAGGGCCGGACGAGGAACAACAGCTGGAAGCTGATTAAGGAGAGATTCAACATAGAGATAAGGAGGAACGTCCTGACGGTCAGAGCGATCAACCAATGGAACAACCTACCAGTGGACGTTGTGAACTCCAACACTCTGGACATTTTTAAGAGAAGATTGAACTGCCACTTGACTGGTGTACTATAGGGTTCCTGCTTGGGCAGGGGGTTGAACACGATGGCCTTCATGGTCCCTTCCAACTCTAACAATAAATAAATAAATGAATGAATGAATGAATGAATGAATGAATGAATGAATGAATGAATATTTGTTGTTGTTTTAAAACTGATGGATTGTGTGCCATCAAGGCAGTGTTGACATGGAATACATATAGGTACTTTGGGTATTCTAAGAGTGCACCCATTCCCACTCACATAACGAAGATTTTTATATCAAGCCTTCCATCCTTCCAAGGTGGGTAAAATGAGGACCTGGATTGTGGGGGCAATATGCTGGCTCTGTTAAAAAGTGCTATAGCTAACATGTTATAAACCGCCCTGAGTCTAAGGAGAAGAACGGCATAAAAATCAAATGAATGAATGAATGAATGAATGAATGAATGAATGAATGAATGAATGACCCACAATTATTCAAAATCTCTTATACTTCACAATTTTTAGAAAGAAGTCAGCATCCAAGTATTTTCAGTAAACAATTCCATGTAAATTTTGTGCAAAACTGTTTATCAGATTTAGTTATGGACCTTTAAGAATCCCTCAAGAGCAAATCAACTGAGTGTGCTTTCAGGAGCCTCCTCGAGGCTCCCAACTTAACTGGAATTTGTTCTATCTCCAGTTTTATGCTTCTATAACTATCTGGTTTTGTACAGCAAATAAACAGGAAAGGCACAGATTCAACAGTTGGTTAGGACTTCAGAAAAAGCAATTGCAATCAGCCTGACTTTCAAGTTAGGACTTGTATACTGCACAAGTCAGAAAAGGGGGATTAAAAAAAATTCGTCACTTCCTGGACATAAATGGTTTCAATGTTTTGCCCTCAGGATCAATGTTCCCTCTAATATTTTTTCGGTGTGGGCGGAAAAGTATAGTGTCTGAGCAGCAGTCCCTTTGGGCCTGGGCGGCATAGAAGTATAAATAGATAGATAGATAGATAGATAGATAGATAGATAGATAGATAGATAGATAGATAGATAGATAAATAAATAAATAAATAAATAAATAAATAAGAAAAATTTCCCTTCTTTTTTATTAAAAGAAATTAATAATAAAACAAAAACAAAATATATTACTATTATTACTATCTTCTCCTCTTCTGCTTCAATCGCCAGCCAAAATTGCCCCCGGAGCTGGGGGATGCTGCTTCGAGCTCCACGGAGCTCTGAACTTCTGGTTTCTTAAAAAACTGGAAGTTTGGGTTTTGACAGCGCGCCAAGGTGGCGCGCTGCATGCAGGGCTTAAGGGGAGGTCCTGGATCGCCCTATTTAAGGCTGGTCCGAGCAGGACCTCCTCCTTGCCCTCTTCTGGACCTGAAGTGAACACCCAGCCGCCCAATCCCTTGTACTAAAGAGTAGAGTGTAAACATATAATTCCCACAGCACTCTGCTATGCCTAAGGACACCTAACCATATAGTAGGACTGTATTGTTATTATTATCCTTCTCCTCTTTGCTATTACCTATTCCTATTGGGAAATTAAGACTATTCCTTTGTTGGTTGTATGTACACTTGAGAGCTTATGCATCATAAATTTCATGTGTGCCCAATCCCTTGTACAATAAAGAACTATCCTATCCTATTAATAGAAAAGCACGAGGAAGCCCATATTGGCCCAAATTTCTTCTTTATGAAAGATGTCCATATTTCTTTCCAATCCATAAATTACAAAGAAGATTTTTAAAAATCTTCAGCTTTTACCAAACAGATTTGGAGCCTATCATTAGTGATGGGCAAACCCAACGGTGTTCGGGTTCAGCAAGTTCGGATGAACTTTACGCAAAATTCGGCCGAACCTGAACCCAACCCGAACCTGAACCCGAACGGGGAATCCCACCAAGAGATTCCGGGGGCGGAGCTTTGACATCATGTTTATTTTTATGTGAAAGGACCGCCCTTTGCTTGCAGCACCACTGCGGCATCCTTTTTCCTAAAAATAACAATGTTTATTTTTATGTGAAGACCTCGCTTTGAAGGAGCTGGGGAATTCCTCCCACGAAGAGATTCCGGGGGTGGAGCCTTGACCATGGAATCCAGGAAGTGATCACCTTGGTGTCCTTAGCATCATAGCTCCAAACGACGAACGTGACCCCGAACTTTGCCGGAAGTTTCAAAAAATTTCAGGTTCGTGTTTGGCATACCGAACACCACAAAATTCGGTATGGACCCAAATTGTGTGGGTTCGGTTTGCCCATCACTACCTATCATTCTACAATATATTTTCACTTTGTAATCTAATTTAGCCAACTTGCTACATTAAAACCTTTGAAGCACACAAATATCCCTTGTCAGTTTCCTTCTAGACAAAGATCCGTATCACTATATTTTTCTACAGAGACAGGACATTTTGACCAAAGAAGTCCTAACTTTATTTTTTCTGTCACTTTCTTCTAAATAGGTTGATATTTATACAATCTTTTAAAAAAATGCTAAAACTATTAAAGATATATTATGAGGAAGCAGCAGACTCTGTTGGGTAGCGCTCTGTACAGGGGGTTTTGATATAGAAGAAATTCATAATGCTTTTATTTTATATTCATCAACTAGCGTCGTGACAGCCACATACATTTTATCTATGTCTTTATAATAGCTATATCCCATCTTATCTTCAGAAGCTAATTTATAGAATAACTATTGGAGGTAAATAGGGCTGAAATGCATTGAAAGATAACTTCGATGAATGTCAAGTCTATAGTGCTGACCATAGGTTTGAATTGGATTGATACAAGTTTCAGGCCGTTATGGTTAATTATATTAACTGACATTTTGCAAACTTTGGAGAAGCGGAAAAAGAGGGTCAGGTTAAGGATCTTGGTATTTATTGATCTTCAGATGCTACTCCAGGATGAAGAAATATTAAGAGAATAAAATTAGTTCCTTTAACAGGTAGGAAAATAGTTTGTTATATTATTCTCAAGCTGAAATTTATTGAAGATGCATTTACTATTTTAATAAGAAACTACCTAATTGGCACTTCCCAAATTAACAAGTTTGAAAGCAATTATTATTTATTTTATAATGAGCACTTACAAATCCCTAAACATAACTAGCAGTTCTTCTGAGAAATAAATATATGTAAAACACCACAGACAGATAAAAATTAAACACATTAGGAAAATATATATGTAATAAGAAAA
Organism: Erythrolamprus reginae; assembly: GCF_031021105.1. NCBI lineage: Eukaryota > Metazoa > Chordata > Lepidosauria > Squamata > Dipsadidae > Erythrolamprus > Erythrolamprus reginae. Next base: position 20,814,986 of record NC_091952.1, on the reverse strand, counting down.
ATTTGAGTAACATGTTTATTTTTACATGAAAGGACCGCCCTTTGCTTGCAGCGCTGCTGCGGCATCCTTTTTCATAAAAATAACAATGTTTATTTGTACGTGAAGACCTCCCTTTGAAGGAGCTGGGGAATCCCTCCCACGAAGAGATTCCAGGGGCGGAGCCTTGACATCACTGGCAGGTTGCTAAGGACGCCAAGGTGATCACTTCCTGGATTCCATGGAATCCAGGAAGTGATCACCTTGGCGTCCTTAGCAACCTGCCGGCATACGTGACATCAAAGCTCTGCCCCCGGAATCTCTTCATGGGATTCCCCGTTCAGGTTCGAGTTTGGTTCGGGTTTGGCTGAATTTTGCGTAAAGTTCATCCAAACTTGCCGAACCCGAACACCGTTGGGTTCTCCCATCACTAATTAAGAATCAACATGTGTGGTACTTCTCTATTGCAGCCAAATATTTGTTTTGCTAGGGGTGTGCTTAAGCTTTCCCATTAATAAAAAAAATTCTTGGAAATTCAAATCCTTGCAAAAGTTTTATAAAATCTTTAGTTGTCATAATAAGGTTATTGCTTCAGTATGTATAACTATTGGGTTTTAAATGTATTTTCTATAATCATAGATCTAGGTTATGTTATCAAGTTCTCGCTTTTTGATTTCTTAACACAAATCCACTCACCTATAACTCTATTCTACATGGTTAAATCCTATTTCAAGTACTCCAAACTCTAAGGCACTCTATTTTAAGAAAGGCTTGTACAAGATGGAACAGGTGCAAAATAATAAAGGACTGTGCAAGGAACTGAAGTTCAGTTTAACAGAGAACCACTTATTATTTGGCGTACGATCAGAACATGAGAGCCATTGAGAAAACAGGGTATGATTAGCTTTAAGAAATACATCTGACAGTATATACAATAGTGTGTTTGTGAATCATGGACATGATCTATATGTACATCAGGATATCAGTCACAAAACTGAAAGCCCATGAAGACTAAAGACTGTGATTTAACATTGTATCATCTCCTCACACTGTTAAACAACCTAAATAACAGAAGCAACTCACACCATAGGAACCAGCGCAACAACGGCTGTAGAGATTTCCAGAAAGCTTCCTTCTCATTATCCGCTTGCATTTAAAATGATAGCTCTTGATCTACAGCCATTCATTTATTGAAGTCAAAATGACACTGAGAAAAGTTACTTATAACTGGTCCCCGCACTTATGACCAGTGATGGGCTCCTACGGGAACAGTCAGGAACGCAGAGCACCCAATTTGCACTGAAAGATGTTGAAAAAAAATGCATGGGACCCGGAGAAGGCCAATTAGGTCCCACAGAGTCAGCCTTCTCCGGGTCCCGTCGACTAAACAATGTCATCTGGCGGGACCTAAGGGAAGAGCCTTCTCTGTGGCAGCCCCAGCCCTCTAGAATCAACTCCCCCCTGAGATTAGAATTACCCCCACCCTCCTTGCCTTCCGTAAGATGTTGAAGACCCATCTATACCACCAAGCATGGGGGGATTGATTTCTCCCCTTACCTTTCCTGACTCAACATATGAGATTGGTATGATTGTTTTAGAATTGTTAGGTTTTTTTAATAATAATGGGGTTTTTAATATAGTTTATATTGGATTTGTATTTTATTGTATCTACGATTGTTGTGAGCCACTCCAAGTCCTCAGAGAGCCTTATCTGTGGGGGCCCAGCCCTCTGGAATCAGCTCCCCCCAGAGATTCACACTGCCTCAACCCTCCTCGCCTTTTGACTCATTTATGCTGCCAGGCTTGGAGCGATTAGATCTTAGCCCCCTGGCTGACGAATGTCATGTGTGATTGGGGTTTTTAGATTAACTTATTTAGTTTAATTCATTGGATTTAACTATTGTATAACTTTGGTTTTCTTATATGTTGTAAGACTCCCTGAGTCCTCGGAGAGAGGCGGCATATAAATAAATGAATGAATGAATGAATGAATGAATGAATGAATGAATGAATGAATGAATGAATTGCATTGGCTGCCGATCAGTTTCCGGTCACAATTCAAAGTGTTGGTCATGACCTTTCAAGCCCTACATGGCATTGGACCAGAGTACCTCCGGAACCACCTGCTACCGCATGAATCCCAGCGACCGATAAGGTCCCACAGAGTTGGCCTTCTCCGGGTCCCGTCAACTAAACAATGTCATTTGGCGGGCCCCAGGGGAAGAGCCTTCTCTGTGGCAGCCCCGGCCCTCTGGAACCAACTCCCCCCGGAGATTAGAACTGCCCCCACCCTTTCTGTCTTTCATAAACTACTTAAGACTCACTTATACCGCCAGGCATGGGGGAGTTGAGACACTTTTCCCCCAGGCTATTTTTTATACTTTGTTTTATGATTGGTATGAATGTTTCTGTTTGATTTTTAAGTAATGATAGGGTTTTATATGTTTTTTAATATTAGATTTGTTCCACTGTTATATTGTTTTTATTGCTGTTGTGAGCCACCCTGAGTCTTTGAAGAGGGGCGGCATACAAATCTAATAAATAATAATAATAAATAATAATGAATGAATGAACAAGCAAGCAAGCAAGCAAGCAAGCAAGCAAGCAAGCAAGCAAGCAAGCAAGCAAGCAAGCAAGCAAGCAAGCAAACAAACAAACAATGGTTGCACTGTCGCAGGATCATGTGACCACCATTTGAGACCTTCCCAGCTGGCTTCTGATAAGGCAAGTCAACGGAGGAAGCTGCATTTGCTTAACAACTACATATTAAATGTTTTACTAACAAAGAAATAACCATAAATTTAACCCAATAATAGTTTGTTGCGAAAGCAGCTGCTTGTGAAGGCTCCTGGATTGGGACTGAAAGGCGAAAATGGAAACAGTATGCTCTGGCCCATAATTGGGTAGACCAGGTTGCCCTGATAGACCTGATTAACCCATGGCAGTGGTGGGATTCATTTTTTTTTAAACTACCAATTCTATGGGTATGGCTTGGTGAGCATGGTGTGGCTTGGTGGGTATGGCAGGGGAAGGATACTGTAGAATCTCCATTCCCTCCCCACTCCAGGGGAAAGATACTGCAAAATGCCCATTTCCTCCAATCAGCTGGGACTCAAGAGGCAGAGAATAGAAGGTGGCGGGGCCAGTCTGTAGTATTTGCAGGTTCTCCGATCTGCTCAAAATTTCCACTACCGGTTCTCCAGAACCCGTAGCATTATGTGACATGTACCACAATGTTTTTTTGCTTTTCTGGAGCCAGGGTGGGTGTGGTCAGCATGTGATGCATCCAGCCCCCAGGCCATTACTTTGACATGCCTAATGTAACTAAACTCAGGGCTAAAAACATAGAAACATAGAAGATTGACGGCAGAAAAAGACCTCATGGTCCATCTAGTCTGCCCTTATACTATTTTCTGTATTTTATCTTAGGATGGATATATGTTTATCTCAGGCATGTTTAAATTCAGATACTGTGGATTTATCAACCACGTCTGCTGGAAGTTTGTAATATTCCATTATTACAAAGATTCAGAAACATAAATACAAATTCTCACATATTTTAAAGGAATCTGAGCATAATTACTTACAAAACTGGGAAAGTGCATTGAAGCTTTGTCTCCTATCTATTTACAGTTCTTTTAGATCTCTTTTTTGTGCCATTTTAACCTCCCAATTCTCCTTAAAATACACAATCCAAAAAATAAAGAGAGCACTTAAACAACAGAATATAACTCCAAGTATTCAATGACAATATTTCATTCATTCAGATCTAGGATGTGTAATTTGAGTGTTCCCTTTATTTTTTTGAACAGTATATTTTAAAACATTCTGTTTATTATTCCCTGCTTCTTTGTCATTTTGTGACTGGGATATTTCACTACATAACTGACTCTGAGATATTGTACTTGGTCTTAACAATTGTGCATAATATAAAACTACTTTTTACAGGTCTTAATTTCTTGTAACTTCCTCAATAGTAGAAACATAGAAACATAGAAGACTGACGGCAGAAAAAGACCTCATGATCCATCTAGTCTGACCTTATACTATTTTCTGTATTTTATCTTAGGATGGATATATGTTTATCCCAGGCATGTTTAAATTCAGTTACTGTGGATTTATCAACCATGTCTGCTGGAAGTTTGTTCCAAGGATCTACTACTCTTTCAGTAAAATAATATTTTCTCATGTTGCTTTTGATCTTTCCCCCAACTAACTTCAGATTGTGTCCCCTTGTTCATCATAAAATCATGTGAAACTCACTTAACAGCCAGCTTACATAGTACCAGAAATTCTGATCCCAGTTGTGGTTATAACTCTGCATTTCTATAAATCACTTACAAAGTTGGTGTTTACTTGTTATGATTGGTTTTTCATAGTTGGTGTTTACTTGTTATAATAAGTCCTTTCTTCAATCATGCTTTCTGGAACAAGGGAGACTTCTATTGAAAATATGTTAGGGAATGCCAAACAGCCATGTCCCAATGCAAAGGTCAGTGCCTGATATTCAGAGGCAAAAAGGTTTGATTCAAAACTATTTAGAAATCAATTTGATAAATGTTTCAGCTTACAAAACGTGCTGCATCGGAGCCTGGGGGAGGGGATAAAAATGGCAGGGATAGAATCCATTTAAAGGAATTTATCCCTGCCAAGATTTTACAGGATTGCTTCAACAGTCTTCCCATTGTATTTCTTTGAAATATTCCCTTGGTGCCTCTTTTAATACGGAGATAAAATGATGCCAAAAGAATAGTAAAGCAACCTCTAAGCTGTTCAACAAAGAGTTTAAGCTCTGTTGGACCAATGCAAAAAGTATCTCACTTCTAGTTAAAATCCAGTTTGCAAGAACCAAGTTCAAAAGTTAAGCTCTAATTTAAGATCAAAGCAACTGACAACTACCGTACTTTTTCTAGATTGGTAGAACAGGGCTCATTGTAAGAGTTAGCCTCTTTTGATAATGCACATTGTGCTACTTAAGTAACTATTGGGGAACTATGGTATTATGTTATTTAAGTACTATTTAAGTATCTGTATAGTCTGGAGGACATAAGGAAAAGGGGGGACATGATCGAAACATTTAAATATGTTAAAGGGTTAAATAAGGTCCAGGAGGAAAGTGTTTTTAATAGGAAAGTGAACACAAGAACAAGGGGACACAATCTGAAGTTAGTTGGGGGAAAGATCAAAAGCAACATGAGAAAATATTATTGCTGGAGAGACGGAGTAACGACACGGACACCAGAGCTGGATTTAAAATTGGGTCATTTTTATTAACATAAATTTGCATAATTTATTCAAATACTCTGCATAAATTAGCATAAACAACTATGACCCGGAACTGGACCTGCAGGGTCAAACAAATACTTCCGGGGCGGAAATGACGTTATGCCAGTAAACATTCCTGGGCAACACATGGGCGTATCTCGATGCAAGGTCCAGGTGAGGGCCAGGCCGTCACCTGTGACCTTTTCTGCCATGCTGTGCATGAGGGGGGTCCCACCGGCTAACCCGAATCGGGGAATTAAAGGTGCAGGACCCAAAGACAGGTTCCCCCCAGCTGCTCAGGCAGAAACTCCCTCCATGAGCTTGCAGAGAACCTGTCAATCATCCCCAAAGATGCCCAAGGGAGAACGCGCGGTTGCTAAACCACCCAATTTTCCGCCCCTAACCTGCCTACCCAAATGACCAAAGGTAAGCCAATTAACCTAATTAATGCAAGCACCCCCTAACCGCACAGCCATCACCCCAGTGTGGAATGGGCGAAAAAACAGCTCAGCTAAAAGGCAGAACTGCAAAAAATTCCCATTCGGCCCCCTAAGGGCGACCCCTAAGCACACTGCAAAATAGTGGAGGGCGGGCGGGTGTCTGCTTTGTAGCTTGGTCCGGGCGAAAAGGAAGAGCCCCGGGCCTGCTCGCCCTTATATAGGGCAAGCAGGCCCCGCCCGGACCAATCAGGGGCCTGGCCAATCAGGCCCCGATCTCCCGAGCGAAGTCTCGCATCGCGAGACTTCGCCCGGGATCCAAGATGGCGGCCGCCATGAGGGACCGTGTCTCCCGGTCCCTCCAGCAAAGCCTGCCTGCCGGGTAAGTCCGGCGCTGTCATTGCTGGAGAGACGGAGTAACGACACGGACACCAGAGCTGGATTTAAAATTGGGTCATTTTTATTAACATAAATTTGCATAATTTATTCAAATACTCTGCATAAATTAGCATAAACAACTATGACCCGGAACTGGACCTGCAGGGTCAAACAAATACTTCCGGGGCGGAAATGACGTTATGCCAGTAAACATTCCTGGGCAACACATGGGCGTATCTCGATGCAAGGTCCAGGTGAGGGCCAGGCCGTCACCTGTGACCTTTTCTGCCATGCTGTGCATGAGGGGGGTCCCACCGGCTAACCCGAATCGGGGAATTAAAGGTGCAGGACCCAAAGACAGGTTCCCCCCAGCTGCTCAGGCAGAAACTCCCTCCATGAGCTTGCAGAGAACCTGTCAATCATCCCCAAAGATGCCCAAGGGAGAACGCGCGGTTGCTAAACCACCCAATTTTCCGCCCCTAACCTGCCACAGGAGCGGGGGTCAGATCTCTATCTTGGCCCCCCGACTCCCCCCTCTATCTGCGCCAGCTCACGCAGAGACCGCTGCAGGTCCTGTAAGAAGATGGCGTTCCCCTGGTCAGACAGGTGAACGCCATCATCACGGTAGAGCCATGGCTGGTCTATTGATATAAGGGGATGAGGTATTACTACTCCACCCAACTCTCTAACTGTTTTACCCGTAGCCCTATTCACCCGTCGCCTAGCCCGGTGAATGGCCCTAAGGGAAGAGGCATCCCTCCAAACAAGCCTAGGTAATAGTTCTGACCACACCACTTGCGTGGTGGGCCAGACCTCACGAAGCCTCGCAGGTCTTCGCGAGCCTAAATGAACAGCGCCAGGCCTCCCAGTATGCACTGGTCATTGCCACCTAAGTGCAATACCAGCCACCTGGGTGCGGCCACAGGACACTGCACACCCAAACCGCACTTGGGAACGACTCCAGGAGCCGCCCCCCACATTGCCGGGCGCAGCCACAAAATGCTGACCGCCCAGCCACACCGGTAGGAGACCCTCCCACCGCATACCTCTCCGGCCCCATCCAGGCAACCCTGACCCACCGCCCCAGGGACGGCTGGGTCCCGACAGCGCTCCTGGCCGCCAGGCGGCCGGCCCAGCAAATCATGCTGTGCCACACAGCAGCGCCGTCGGTGTCACGGCAGCCTGGGGACCTGCAAGAGGAAACACACGCAGAGAGGTCACCTAGCCTAAGCCCTGCCTAGGATCCTCAGCGGGCCTAACATAACCCAAATATGCCGCTGACCGCCAGCGGCCGGTCACCCGAATCCAGTGGGCCGGGAAACCAGAAAGTGCCGTGCTAGGGGCGGCGCCGATACGGAACGAACGCGTTCCATAACCGGCGGGATCCGTGCCCACCTGGGCCATTGCCCTGGGTACTAACGCACAAAAGTATAAACGGGTCAGAAGGGGTACCGTCCCAATGCCTAGACGGGTATCCCAGACCTGACCCCCGCAGAAAACACCATAGCTGTAGGGCGGCCACCGTACACACCAATTGGTCGGCGGCCGCACTAAGGTAGATGGTAACCCCTCTGCGTAACTGATCTGACTCAGACCGCCTTACCACAAGGGACCCCCCCCTTGTCTAACGGCCAGATCAGCGTGCTGGAAGGCACGGAGCGAATTGCCAGCCTGAGATGAGGCCAGGCCTCGCTGGCCCCAAGGGCCCCAAGCATGACACCAGTCACTGCCCCAAAAAGACGGGCCTCTTACAATGAGGAACACAGACTGCCAAAAACCACGTTGATTAAAGCGCAGCTGCTCCACCGTCGAGCCTGACGAGTGTCACCAGGGGCCCCCGCTCGCTCCCTCGTACGGCCTTCCAGCACCTACCGGATGCAAAGTCACCCGAAAAAAACTGCAAACCTCCCCGCCTTGTACAGAAAGGCGAGGCCGGCTAACCAGGACCGGATCATCCTAACTGACAGGCCACGCTGTCCAAGCTGGACGCAGAACCCGGCCAGGCGCTATACAGGGCCGGGCCAGCTAAGCTGGTAACCCCAGCCCTGCCTAAAATCCCCAAACTCCTTGCCCGCACGCTGGTATGCCCCAAGATGCCGGGCGCCACAGACAAGGGGATTGCCCGGGATGCCTAGCCTCTCCACCACTCTGGATCCCTCCCAGACTCCAGAGGTGGCCGGGAAACTCCTCTGGCAACTCTCGGGCCCACGGGGCCAGGGTCCGAAACTTGGACAACTGACCACGGGACAAGGCATCGGCGACCCCGTTATCCAACCCTGGGACATGCTTAGCCAAAAACAATGCGTTTAGAGACAAGGACCGGTGCACAAAATGGCGGACAAGCCGCATGACCCTGTCGCTCTTTGAGGACAGGGCATTCACCACATGGACAACCGCTAGGTTGTCACACCAAAAGTGCACAGTCTTGTCCCTAAACTGCTCCCCCCAAAGCTCTAAGGCCACTATTAAGGGGAAGAGCTCCAGGAACGTAAGGTCCTTAACCAACGAAGAGGCACTCCATTCCGGAGGCCATGCCGACCAGCACCACTGGTCACCTAACACTACCCCGAAACCACAAGTCCCTGCGGCGTCAGAGCAGAGCTGCAACTCAGCTTCCAACAGAAGCTCGTGCCTCCAGAAAGACAACCCGTTAAACCTATCCAAAAAATCCCGCCACACGCCGAGGTCAGCCCTGACCCCGGCGCAAAGGCGGGTACGATGATGGGGCAAACGGAGCCCCTTCATCGCATCATACAACCTCCTGGAAAAAGCCCTTCCAGGAACAACTACCCGACAGGCAAAATTAAGAATGCCTGCCAGTTCCTGAAGCTGCCGTAGGGTCACCTTCCGGCAGCCCAGAACCTCATCAAGCTTCCGCTTAATCTTTACCAACTTCTCTAGGGGCAATCTGGAAGATTGCTCCTCTGAGTCCAATTCAATACCCAGAAAGGTAATCCTGGTGGCGGGGCCTTCGGTCTTCTCAGAGGCTAAAGGCACCCCTAATTGAGCACAAAGGGCTTCGAAGTCCCGCATCAAAGCAAAACATTGCTCCGAATGCGCAGGCCCCGCCAAAAGGAAATCATCAAGGTAGTGAACGACCGTACCCAGTCCACTTTGCCTCCTGAGCGCCCACTCCAAGAAGGTGCTAAAACTCTCAAAAAGAGAGCACGAGACAGAGCACCCCATGGGTAAAGCTCTGTCCACGTAATAGCCCCCCTCGAAATGGAAGCCCAACAGCTCAAAGTCGTCTGGGTGTATGGGGAGGAGCCGGAATGCCGACTTAATGTCGCATTTACCCATAAGGGCTCCCACCCCACACTTCCTAACCATAGTCACGGCTGCATCAAAGGATGCATACCGGACTGAACACAACTCGTCAGGAATGAAATCATTCACTGACTCCCCTTTCGGAAAAGACAAATGGTGAATCAACCTAAATTCACCACTCGCCTTTTTGGGGACCACACCTAAGGGAGACACACGAAGATTCGGGAAGGGCGGCTCCGCAAAGGGCCCCAGGACCCTGCCTTCGGCAACCTCCTTCCCAATCTTCTCCCTAACAATGTCTTCATGCCCAACAACCGACCTAAGGTTGTCAGACATGAAGGCCTTCCTAACACCCTGATAAGGGATCCTGAATCCCTCTGCGAAGCCTAGCAAGAGAGCGGCCGCTCTCGAGCGAGGGTGGTAGTCGCCCAACCAACCCTCGAGAACCCCCAACTTAATTGGGCTGGGCCCCTTTTCCCCCAGCAGGTGGGGGAGGCTTTGGGGGACCCGAGCCTTTCTTTTCAATCCCCTTCTTGGGGCGGGGGCACACGGCTGCGGAATGGTTTCCCCCACAACTTCCGCAGGCGTGACGAAACCTGCAAAAGGGGCGAAAACACGCCCCCTTTGCAGCGAACTCGTGACAAATTAAAGAGGCACCCTTACTAACGGCACCCGCCACTGCCTTTGCCGGCGCGGGCGTCGCAGGCTCCTCCTCCATAAAATGACCGCTATCGGTCCTATCACAGCCCTCCTTCCCCGACATATGAGTGGCCTGGAACCACAGGTCCGGAACCACCATATTCCAAGGCAAGTAGGGTTCATGAGCAATGCGCATACGGAAGCCCTTGTCATAGTGCCTCCATATGGTCCCCCCATACTCGAAATGGGCCCTCGCTATCAGGTCGATGTACTTCAACAAGGCAGCGGCCCTCTCCGGCTGCCTCTGAATGACCACCGACGCAAAGGTCAGAAATGCATACAGCCACGAGCTGAAGCATTTCGTGACCTTTGTCTTTTTCACTTTCTCCCCCGGGACAATCTCCTTATCTTGTTTAGGGACCTCCCTGTTCAGGAGGGAGAACAAATCAACGTATTCCCCCCGCCAGATTGCCTCCTTAACTGAGGGGTGCAGATGGTACCCTAAAGGCGTGGCGGGCAACCCACAAGGGATGGCCCCAGGCTTGATGCTGGCGAACGGGTCCCACACCGTGGTGGCCCCCGAGCCCAGCACCCCAAGCCCCGGCGGGTACATGAATGGGACCGGTGGCATAATGGCCGGTGGAGGAGGAATCCAACCCCCCACCCCCGCCCCAGGCGGGACAGGCACCCCCAGCGCCCCCGCTGGCGGAGCCGGCGGGGACCAAACCTGACCGCAGGTGCCTGCAGCAGCCCCCGTGAAGCTGTTGCCACCCCCCAAAGCTGGCGGGATGAACCCAGGACCCTGAATGGGCAGGAGCGGAGATGTGCCTGCATGTGGTGCAACCTCACCTGCCCCGTAGGGGGTCGAAGCCATCCACGGTGGGCCCATCCTGGTTGGGCCCGAGAACGATGACCATTGTCCATGCTGGGCCATCTGTCCAGCATGGCCCGTCTGTCCGGTGCTGCCCGCTTGTCCGGGGCCCGCCATCCGCACTTCATGGGCCACTTGCCCAGCTGGGGCCGACTCCTCTTCGGGGTCTGCGCCCCAAGCAGCGGTGGCAGCCAGGGAAAGCCCCTCCGGGCCTGCCCCCGACCTCCACCTCTCCAACTCGTCGAGCCGCTCCAGGACCCTGGCCCATGAAAGAGAAGGGGACACCTCGGGTTGAGGGACCGTGGGCATAAACCCAGCCACCCCCCCCACCGGGATCCCCCCCGGGGGCCCCTCTGCCGCCGCCCGAGCCCGAGCAGACGGCCTGGCAGCCCTCCTGGGCCGCACCACAGGTTGGGCCTGGAGGGCCTTAGCCGGCCGCTTCTTAGGGGCCATGCCACTAAAGTCTATCTTTATACAATAAGGAACAGGGCGGGACAAAGCCCTCCCCCAACGGGCCCTGCACCACTGGGACAAGGCCTGCTCCAAATAGCAGGCCTAAGCGGAGCTAAAACCCCCCGGGAAGCCAATTCCCCCCTGTCCCGAGGGCGACAAGGCCCAAAACACCAGGCCTTTATCCCAGGCCTCGATCCCCAGCGACCCCCGCGCGCCCGCGAGGCCACCAGGAGGCAGCACCACCCTCCCCCTTAATCAGAACAATGAGGCTCCAAACCGGAGCGGAGCCAGCCGATGCTGGCTCCGCTGATGAAGAGAGAAGGCTTTCCACCCCCACAGGCCACAAAATGGCGCCTCGCACGAGGTCGCCAAACAAAATGGCCGCCGCAAGCAGACGAACGAACGTCTGCTTTGTAGCTTGGTCCGGGCGAAAAGGAAGAGCCCCGGGCCTGCTCGCCCTTATATAGGGCAAGCAGGCCCCGCCCGGACCAATCAGGGGCCTGGCCAATCAGGCCCCGATCTCCCGAGCGAAGTCTCGCATCGCGAGACTTCGCCCGGGATCCAAGATGGCGGCCGCCATGAGGGACCGTGTCTCCCGGTCCCTCCAGCAAAGCCTGCCTGCCGGGTAAGTCCGGCGCTGTCATTTTACTGAAAGAGTAAGTAGATCCTTGGAACAAACTTCCAGCAGACGTGGTAGATAAATCCACAGTAAGTGAATTTAAACATGCCTGGGATAAACATATATCCATCCTAAGATAAAATACAGAAAATAGTATAAGGGCAGACTAGATGGACCTTGAGGTCTTTTTCTGCCGCCAGACTTCTATGTTTCTATGTTTCTACTATTGAGGAAGTTAAAAAAAATTAAGACCTGTAAAAAGTAGTTTTATATTATGCACAATTGTTAAGACCAAATACAATATCTCAAAGTCAGTTATATAGTGAAATATCCCAGTCACAAAAAGACAAACAAGCAGGTAATAATAAACATAATGTTTTAAAATATACTGTTCAAAAAAATAAAGGGAACACTCAAATTACACATCCTAGATCTGAATGAATGAAATATTGTCATTGAATACTTGGAGTTATATTCTGTTGTTTAAGTGCTCTCTTTATTTTTTGGATTGTGTATTTTAAGGAGAATTGGGAGGTTAAAATGGCACAAAAAAAGAGACCTAAAAGTGCAGAAAAACTGTAAATAGATAGGAGACAAAGCTTCAATGCACTTTCCCAGTTTTGTAAGTAATTATGTTCAGGTTCCTTTAAAATATGTGAGAATTTGTATTTATGTTTCTGAATCTTTGTAATAATGGAATATACTGTATGTGAATAGAACAGGGCATATCAAAAATTTTCTTAGCCAAGTCTATTTAAATGTTAAGATTTATCTAAAATCAAAGCATGTTTGCTCATACTCCATTTTAACAGAACATATTTAGGTGAATCAAAATTAAGAAAGAAGAACATAAATTTCATCATTATTACAGATGAAAGAGAAAAACACACTGAAATACTTTACAGGTGTTTTCTACTTTTGGAAATGAGATTGGCATACTGATCTACCATATGTGTTTACTTTCTATCCACGGAAATATATTTTATGCAACTAAAACTCTTTATGTTAAATTGTGAGTAAACTGTTACTCTTTTTCTCATTATGCCTACGGTTTATTTGTGTTTTGTTGAAAAATGTGTATTTAACAGAATGTACGCTATTAAGAGAGTTTGATTACTTAGTTTTAGGGAAATATGATAATGATATGACACTCTTCATAATATTACTCAAATTATTATTAAATAGAAATGTGTGTTTTTAACAGTTGGTATTTTTATCAAGGTATGATTAAAATATTTATCCTCTTCTAATTTCCTGCCTTGAATAACAACTTAATGGAAAGGTTTGAGCTATTCAAAGAAGCGTTGGTTTTCTAAAACCTCTGCCTTGATTCTTTATTGTAGGAGACATTATTGGACAATGTGAAGGAGCACCCCAAAATTATGTAAGAGCAACTGTTTTCATGCTTGCAACTTTTAACCTGTAGAACAGTGTTATGAGACATCCATTTATTATGGGAACAGTCAATTTTTTCTCTCTCCAATGCCTGCAATGGTAACCTTGATAGTTTCCATGCTCTTATGACCCTCATACATTCTCCCAATATTCATTGCCAAGTTGAAAAGCAATAGGTTTGGAAGAAGCAAAGTGTTTCAATCTTGATGGGGAGAGAAAAATAAATTTTCTAAAAAGTTTGTTATTATACCTGAATAATAATGCTACAAAGTAGAATTCTAGCAATCTTTAAAGAATCAGTGTGATGATCTGACTTACCACAAAGAGCTGACACTGCCATAGTCAAAAAGATTCTTGGAGATTTACAGTACAACCATTAAATAAATGCACGACCTGTGGCTTAAACCGCCAGCCGAAATTGCCCCCGGAGCAGGGGGACGCTGCGGGCGGCTCCACGGAGCCCCGAACTTCCTGTTTCCGGTGAAACTGGAAGTTCGGCTTTTGGCAGCACGCCAGGAAGGCCCGCTGCATGTTGGGTGCAAGGGGAGGTCCTAGATCGCCCTATTTAAGGGTGATCCGAACAGAACCTCCTCCTTGCTTTGGCTGCCCCTGGAAGCGAACACCCGCCCGTCCTCCGCTATTAAAAGTGTGTCCTTAGGAGGTCGCTTCAGGGCCAAATAGGAATTTTTTGCGGCCTCCCCTTTAGAGGTGGCCGTTTTTTCGCCTATTCCACACTGACGGTACGGATTGGATTGGTTAGGGGGTGCAGCGCACATAGATGTCAGCATAGATGTCCCTTTGGCAGGTTGGGGCGGAAATGGGCAATTAGAAGCGACTGTGCATGCTCCTTTGGGCATCCTTTTAAAGGGTGATGGACCGCCTCTCTCCAGGAACTAGAGGTTGGAACAACGTCGGGGATTGGAGAGAGGATGTCCATGGGAATCACCGGATCCAATTTCCCACGGGGATTGGAGGGTGAGCTCCTCCCACACGACTAAGGGGCATGGCTTGGATCCAGGTGAAGATGGCTACCTTCACCTGGTTCAGCAAGGAGTTTTTGCCCAATGTTGCCAAAGAAGTTTCTGGTAGGAATTTCCGCCCCATTAGTTTTGGCCTCTGCAGGTCCTTAGTTATTTTGAATTTGAATATTTAAATTTACGTATTTAAAGTTACGTTATTTAAATTTATGTTAATTTAATAAAATGACCCTTTATTTAATCCACAATATGTCTCAGTGTCTTTACTCCGCTTCCAGGGCAATAGTATTTGATGGGAACATAGAGTTGAAAAATAATAGAAAATGAGCAGGTTCAAATTATATAGGATTTCCAAAGACAGACTGATAAAATTTTGGATCATAACACACCAAATATAACTGATTGAAAAGAAGAAAATGTGATAATTGATATGGCAATTCCTGATGATAATAGGATAGCAGACCAAGACTTGGATAAAATCACAAAGTATAAAGAACTGAAAATCAAAATTGAAAGCTATAGCATAATATTGTCCCAAAATATCCTAGACAAGATTTAGAAAATCTGATCATTGACAAAATTTCCATCTGTCAACTGTAAAAGGCCATTCTGCTTGGCTCTGCACATATACCACATCAATACATTACTATTCTTGGGAAGAACTTGATGTATATGAAGGCCAACAGCAGCTAAAATTGGCAGCTGTGACTTCACATTTTTATGAATAGATAATAAGAATTGTGATACAATTAAATTAATAAGCAAAATGCACCTGCAAACTGATATAGTGGAAGTGATAGTCTTTTTCATTATGATTACTTTATTAGCATAACATCAAACACATCAAATGTGCCCTTTTATATATATATAAATGTTCCAAATCAAATTTGCTTTAAAGGTTATCTGTTTCCTGCTGAGATGTTTCTGGAGAAGATTCTATTTTTTTTCCTACCACTAATTAAGAAGCCAGATCCATTACCAAACTAGCAAAAGGAACAAAAATCAGTGCAATTTATTTATTTTGTTTTTACAGTTATTTATAAACCATGCATTTCAAGAAAGGACAGAAAGCATTTTGCAATCAAAAACAAGAAAACAAAATCAGTTATCCAAAGAGCACTTATACCTAAACTCTCATGCATTCAATGAAAAACTAATATTTTGAAAATCCTGTTAAAGACCAGAGAAGGTATATTTTTCCACAAGTGTGTGCCAAAAGGTAAATACATTTAGTCTGCCAATAGGGACAATTCTCCTATTGCTACCAGGGCAATAGCAATAGGACTTAGATTTTTAAACTGCTTCATAGTGCTTTTACAACCTTCTCTAAGGGGTTTACAGAGTCAGCCTATTGCCCTCAACAATCTGGGTCCTCATTTTACCCATCTCAGAAGAATGGAAGGCTGAGTCAACTTTGAGCCAGTGGTGAGATCTGAACTGCAGCTAGAAGTCAGCTGAAATAGCCTGCAGTATTGCACTCTAACCACTGTGCCACTTCAGCTGTTATTATGGCAACTAGCCTTGGTGGGATGTAATAGTGGTGATAGTACTTTGAAATGGAACCAAAAGTGAATCAGAAGCCAACAGAGTGAATCAGAAGCCAACAATGAGGGCAAATATATGTGCCCCAGGATAATGTTGCAAAGTCCAATCTGGGTCAGTCACCAGGACCAGAGGTTAGTCTTCTGAGCTTTCAAGCCCAATCTCAGGAAACTTCATGGCATGAGTCCAAGAAGCTTAGAAGACTAAAGCTCAGATCTCACTAAAAATCAACAAAGATTGAATCTTGCACAGTCCCTCCAACATCACTATGTTTTTTTCCTCCTCCTCCCCTTTCCTCTCCTTCTCCCCACTCTTGTTAAAGATGTTGAGGGAGATACAAAGTTTGGGTTCTTGATCTTCTGGCAGCCTCAACCATTCTTCATTGATGTTGTTGTTTGTCTTTGAATGTGCTATTTCCAGTTAGCTCATTTTGGATTACTTGAAGCTTCTGAGTGAACTTTCAGGCTAACCACTCTGGGTTTTGCCTCCCAAGGACAATTCTATCTGTCCATCCATCACCCTGGGGGGGGGGAGTCATTGACCCCCTCAGAGAGGGTCCGCAACTTGGGCGTCCTCCTCGATCCACAGCTCACATTAGAGAAACACCTTTCAGCTGTGGTGAGGGGGGCGTTTGCCCAGGTTCGCCTGGTGCACCAGTTGCGACACTATTTGGACCGGGAGTCACTGCTCACAGTCACTCATGCCCTGATCACTTCGAGGTTCGACTACTGCAATGCTCTCTACATGGGGCTACCTTTGAAAAGTGTTCGGAAACTTCAGATCGTGCAGAATGCAGCTGCGCAGAGCAGTCGTGGGCTTCCCCAAATATGCCCATGTTACACCAACACTCCGCAGTCTGCATTGGTTGCCGATCAGTTTCCGTTCACAATTCAAAGTGTTGGTTATGACCCATAAACCCTTCATGGCACCGGACCAGATTATCTCAGGGACCGCCTTCTGCTGCACGAATCCCAGTGACCAGTTAGGTCCCACAGAGTGGGCCTTCTCTGGATCCCATCAAATAAACAATGTCATTTGGCGGGACCCAGAGGAAGAGCTTTCTCTGTGGCGGCCCCGGCCCTTTGGAACCAACTCCCCCTAGAGATCAGAATTGCCTTTTGTAAACTTCTTAAAAGCCACCTCTGCCATCAGGCATGGGGGAACTGAGATATTCTTTCCCCCTAGGCCTTTACAATGTACGCATGGTATGTCTGTATGTATGTTTGGTTTTTATAATAAGGTTTTTTTTAGTTATTTTAGTATTGGATTGGATTGTTACATGCTGTTTTTATCATTGTTGTTAGCCGCCCCAAGTCTACGAAGAGGGGCGGCATACAAATCCAATAAATAAATAATCTATATGCTAGGCAGGCAGGGGTTCCTACTTACCCCCGCTACCGATGCAATGCGCACACAGCTCCAAGTGACTGGCTGGGTGGGTGGGTGCATGCGCCCCGGTGAGATTTTGCTTCTGCACATGTTCAAGAAGCAAAATCTCATGAGAGGACACGTGTGTGAGATTTTGGTGATTTTTTTTTCAGTGCATATGCAGAAGCAAAAAATTGTGCGTCTTCTCACACATTTTTGCTTCTTGCACATGCACAGAAACAAAATCTCATTGCATGCATTCACCCATTGGTCACCCAGAGCTGCACACACATCACCATTTTTACTATCGGTGTGCAATGTGGCCCATACTGGTAAGGACTCATTACTGATGTTAGGTGACTCTTTGTTTATAGACCATTTTAGTCCAAAATGTCCCAACTAGTGTGGAGGTGGGTTCCTCCCAGTTCGGACCATTTCACCCAAACTGGTAGCGACCTGCTGGTAACATCACGATAACATCATGCAACCAGTTCAGTCAGTGCCAGTTGAGTCAATGTTGGTCCATGGGCATAGCCATCTTTCATTTTATTTAATTTTAATTTTTGTTGGAAAAAAAATATTCTGAGCATGTGCAGAACCTGAGTTTCCAGCACTGTGCATGTGGTCACCATCTGGTTTTTTGGCTTTTTTTAAAAAATGGATTTTTTGCCACTGCATGGCCATGCGCCATGGGAAGAAGACAATCAGCAGCGAGATAAGTTAGAACCCACCTTAGCACCTCAGCACTAGTGGCATTCTGAACCAACCCTTCCTTGTGTTCCCTAGCCTCTTGCTATAGGGAAAGCAAGTAGGATGCTTGGCTGCATAGCTAGAGGTATAACAAGCAGGAAGAGGGAGATTATGATCCCGCTATATAGAGCGCTGGTGAGACCACATTTGGAATACTGTGTTCAGTTCTGGAGGCCTCACCTACAAAAAGATATTGACAAAATTGAACGGGTCCAAAGACGGGCTACAAGAATGGTGGAAGGTCTTAAGCATAAAACGTATCAGGAAAGACTTAATGAACTCCATCTGTATAGTCTGGAGGACAGAAGGAAAAGGGGGGACATGATTGAAACATTTAAATATGTTAAAGGGTTAAATAAGGTCCAGGAGGGAAGTGTTTTTAATAGGAAAGTGAACACAAAAACAAGGGGACACAATCTGAAGTTAGTTGGGGGAAAGATCAAAAGCAACATGAGAAAATATTATTTTACTGAAAGAGTAGTAGATCTTGGAACAAACTTCCAGCAGACGTGGTAGATAAATCCACAATAAATGAATTTAAACATGCTTGGGATAAACATATATCTATCCTAAGATAAAATACAGAAAATAGTATAAGGGCAGACTAGATGGACCATGAGGTCTTTTTCTGCGGACAGACTTCTATGTTTCTGTTTCTATAGTAGGAACTACAAATCCAGGAAAACTCCCGAATTCAACTACAAATCCAGGAAGACTCCTGAATTCAGAACTCCTTCAGTGTGAAGCTGTTGAAAGAAAGTTGGAACTAATGCATAAATTCTGATTCATATTTTACTCATAAAGACAATTGATGCATCTCCTTCAAGGTTTTGAATGAGATGGCAAGAAATTACCTTATTTTTAGCACCAAATTATAGTTCACTGCTTCTAATACTATTGAATTTGTTAGCACCAAGGCCCAATGTATGGCTTTATAATTGTTTTCTTTTATTCGTATGACTAATGAAATGTGCGGGGTAGGAGCCATGCTAAGAATCAAACGAGAATACTAAGATATTTTTTTTTACCATGTCAAGACTGTTATATATTAAACGTGAAAAATTAAATTAGACTTCAGACTTCTGGAAATTTACAACTCTGTCCATGTCATGTTTAATTAAAGTGATAATAGAATTTGCGGCACAGATGTACAATTATGAAAGCCATTTCTTCTGGGTTTTTTTAATTTAGATGGTAAATTAAAAAATATAGATGCATACAGATAAATAATAAGATCTTTGGGGACTTGAATCAATGCTTATTCTTGAAAGTTAGCAAAAGCTGAATTAAAGATATCTTAAGAGTTAATATTTTCTCTTTTGGAACTAATAATAAAGGCAGCATGAACAGAATTTTTTTTTTACACCTTTGAGTCTCTCTGCCTAAACAGTATATCAGATTTTTTTAAAAAAAATCTATTTCAGATTTCATAAACCCTGCTGGACTCTATCCCTATTAATACATCCATTTATCTTATTTTTGAGTCAAACTGAAAAGCAAAACTGTGTGTTGAAAAGCACTGCACTTGGAATGACTTATGCTGACCGGTTCCAATTTTCTTTCCTTGTAAAGTCTGTTTAGTGTTACAAGACCAATTCAAAGGCAGATTGTTGGTGCCACACATCTCCTCTGACCTTTAAATCAAATTTAGTATTTTACTCTGTAGCACGCCAGCCAGCAAGCAAAAATTGACAGCTTAATAAAGTGGACTTTAAAAAACAACAACAATAAAGCTAAAAGAAAACCCTCTATCATTCATGGAAAAGGGAGATCAGAGATTTAGGAAATGGTGGAGTAGGAGGTGAGCTTGCTGTAGGAAATCCCTTCTAAATAATTGTGTTAAAAAAACAACACAGAAGTGAAGGCTCCCTTAAATTCACTGAGAATATCCCATCATGTTACCTTTTACAGTGACAACAACGTGGGGGATGCAGCCATTTGCTGCAGTCACTTCAAATACAGATCAATTAGTTTGACACTAACACTGTGTTATGGATGATGAACTGTGAGTCACTATAGACAGAAAAAAAATAAAAGGGGAGATTGATGGGAAATGAATAAAATAATATTCTCAAGAAATCAATCTCTCTGTCAGATTTTACTAGCAAGGGTTGTAGATATCAACTCTCCCTAAATTCAACCTTGCATTCCATAATATTCACACTGCCCCCACCCTCCTTGCCTTTCTTAAGACTCACTTATGTCGCCAGGCATGGGGCAATTAGATCAACACCCCTCCACCCCCATCCTGTTTACTAAATGTGATGAGTGGCTCTGAATGCATTGGTTTTGTCCTTTCAAAATTCTGAGGCAATTGGAAGGAGAGTTGTATAGAGGAGAGAAAGGCTAATATTCTCTCCATGTTGCAAAAAGTGTCTTTTGGACAATCAGTTGTACCTAATGCTAACAGGAGATTGTTTTTGTTTCTGTTTTATTTATTTATTTTTAAAAACTGCTTGTTTTATGCAAGACTAAAGATGTAGCAGCTGAAGGGAAGAAAGGAAGAGAGAAAGAAGTGGGAACAAAAAATGGAATGGAGAGGATTGCTGTGTGAACAAAGCAATTGAAGATGCACATGCTTTAATTATTGAGGCCAAAGGCAGAATGAACGAGCGATTGATAAAGGCTCTCGGTGTGCATGGATATGTCTAAGAAAGAAACAGAAATAGAGTGCCTGAGAGCATATCGGACAATTATGGCTTGTACTCCAGCTGTGATCTTTCCAGAACTGGTTAGTTTTATCAATAGCTTTGTACTCTTTCCCTTTAATCCAACTTAACAGCAGTGGGTTGCTCCCAGTTCGGACCAGTTCTTGGAACTGGTAACGGTGGCAGTGGGAGCTCCACCCACCTCCCTGGGATGCTTCTGCAAACACATGCGCGAACTAGCAGCAAAATTATTTAGAACCCACCATTGAACTTAACTATTACCATGCATTTCATGTGGGATTTGAAAAGTACCTAAAAACTATTATTGTAATGAGTGCAGAATGGAAGCTGTCCATTGCAAGATTACACACAAAATCTGTTTTTATTATTCTTAATAAGTTTTAAAAAACAATCTGCATTCAATTCAATTCAATTTATTAGATTTGTATGCCACCCTTCTCCGAAGACTCGGGGTGGCTCACAACAGTAATAAAAACAGTATAACAATGGAACAAATCTAATAATAAAATATATAAAAACCTCAACAATTAAAAACCATACAGTACATACACATCAAACATGAAATATAATAAGCCTGGGGGAGATGTCTTAGTTCCCCCATGCCTGGCGATATAGGTGGGTCTTAAGTAACTTGCGAAAGGCAAGGAGGGTGGGGGCTGTTTTAATCTCTGGGGGAAGTTGATTCCAGAGGGCTGGGGCCACCACAGAGAAGGCTCTTCCCCTGGGGCTTGCCCAACGATTTTGTTTAGTCGATGGGACCTGGAGAAGGCCAACTCTGTGGGACCTTATCGGCCACTGGGATTTGTGCGGTAGAAGGCGGTTCCGGAGGTATTCTAGTCCAGTGCCATGTAGGGTTTTAAAGGTCATTACCAACACTTTGAATTGTGACCGGAAACTGATCGGCAGCCAGTGCAGGCCATGGAGTGTTGTAAAAACGTGGGCGAATCTAGGAAGCATTATTATTATTACTATTGCTATTGTTATTACTACTGTCATTATGATTATTAATTATTATTAATTACAGATACAAAGTAAAATCATAGCTTCCAGTTCTTTAATTGGTGTTGTCCTCCATACCCATCAAGTTCTTTTCAAGAACCTAGAATGTCATAATGCATCAGCAAAGTATATATGTAGATCCAGACAGTGTGACATTTTGTATTTGACAGATAGAAATATTTTATAAGTGCAATTCATAGATTTTCTAAGTGCACTCCAGTTTTTTTTTTAATATGGCACTTATTTATTTATTTATTCAATTTTTATGCCGCCCTTCTTCTTAAACTCAGGGTGGCTTACAACATGTTAGGAATATTTTCCCAACAACAACCAACCTGTGAAGTGAGTTGGACTGAGAGAGTCTGATTGGCCCATAGCTAGGCTTGAACTCATGATGTCCTGACCTTTAGTCTGGTTCCTTAACCATTAAACCAAATTCAATTTCAATTTTAAGATTTTGATTTTCTGATTCTTTTTCTTTCATTCTGTTATTTCCCTGTCTCCCTATTACCACAACAATTATCCACATTTTTGTCAAGCATCAGGGAAATCTAAGGATCCAAACAATTCAAATGAATATAAAGCTTTGACTAATAGTCAAAGTAAATTGGTGGTAGATAAGAATCAACAGAATCCAAGGTGGGCTGGACTTAGATCTCTTGTGGATGTAAAGGGACTTGAGACTGATGACCTGTTTTACCCCCTCCCTTTGGATCTGCCTGGTCATCTACTACAATTATCATTGTTTTTTTTTATTATCATAATTAATCATGTCCCCAGGGTTTAAGTCAGACATATTTGCAAGCAAATCTAGAAAAGTAGAAATTGCTTCTTGTACTTTCTCTAATTTTCAGTTATTCCTTGATATTGAAACAACTATTGTATGTTTCACTGTTCATTGTTCTCCCCTCGAGGACTGTTTTCATTAAATATTCTGGGAAGAATACCAGTATTGTGTTCATTGTTAAGGAGTAGATGTTACATTTTAATGTATAATGGTTTAATTTGGTTATAAGTGATAGTAGGAGGATTATTATCCTGAGAGGTAGAGATGAAGAGCAGGAATTGAGGTAGCACCTAGACACAAACTAAACTTGATAGAAATTATATTTACAGTCAGATCAAGGTTTTATTTTGTTTTTAGTGTTTCGTCAATGCTCCTATATATTTTTAGCTGTACACAAAGGAGGTGGACACAATAGAATGAAAATCTGAGATGGCACAAATAACCATCTTATTATTCAGCCATATAAAAATAATTTATTCTTACATCACGTCTCCTTCAGAGGCAGAGTTGAGAACAAACAAAATCAACAAATAATAATTTAGAAGCTTTTTTCTTTTTTTGTTGATCTGAAGTGGTTTTCTAATGGCTTGGATTCAGAAACATAAGAAAATGGAAGTTTGCCTGCTGAAACTTTCTTTGATAATTCTTACCATCTTTTTTGGGGAAAAGAATGTTCTGGAATGCCCGGTGTCTTCTTGGAGAATGTAAACCTTGTTACAAAGGATTGAATGGGAAACAACCTTATGCTTCACGGATTCAAAGTTATTTCCATCTCTCATAGTAATTCAATCAGTCTTTAGGGAGGTCCTAAGTGTAGATGTTTGGCTGCATAGCTAGAGGTATAACAAGCAGGAAGAGGGAGATTATGATCCCGTTATATAGAGTGCTGGTGAGACCACATTTGGAATACTGTGTTCAGTTCTGGAGACCTCACCTACAAAACGATATTGACAAAATTGAACGGGTCCAAAGAAGGGCTACAAGAATGGTGGAAGGTCTTAAGCATAAAATGTATCAGGAAAGACTTAATGAACTCAATCTGTATAGTCTGGAGCAGTGTTTTTCAACCAGTGTGCCGTGGCACACTAGTGTGCCGCGAGACATGGCCAGGTGTGCCGCGAAAAAGGAAGCTCAGGTTTCGGTCTCACAACTTTTTGCTGAGAGAGAGAGAGAGAAAGAAAGAGAGAGAGAGAGAGAAAGAGAAAGAAAGCAAGAGAGAAAGAAAGAAAGAGAGAGAGAGAAAGAGAGAGAGAAAGAAAGCAAGAGAGAAAGAAAGCAGGAGAGAGAGAAAGAGAGAAAAGGAGAGGAAGGGAGAGAGAGAGAGAGAGAGAAATGAGCAAAAAGGGGAGGAAAAAAGAGAAATGAGAAAATGATTGAGACAGAGAATGAGAGGAAAGAGAGGGAAACAAAAGAGAGAGAGAAGTGACTCTTGATTTAAAGCATATGATAAAAAGCACCCAAAGAATAAGAGAGAAAAACCCCCCAGCCCTCACCTGTTTTTGGAAATGGTTCAAGAATGTGCACACACACACACACACAAGGGGGGAGGAGACAGGGATGGAAAAAGAGAGGAGAGTGTCTTAGGGTGTCATTTTGGTTGGTGGTGTGCCCCAGGATTTTGTAAATGTAAAAAATGTGCTGCGGCTCAAAAAAGGTTGAAAATCACTGGTCTGGAGGACAGAAGGAAAAGGGGGACATGATTGAAACATTTAAATATGTCAAAGGGTTAAATAAGGTCCAGGAGGGAAGTGTTTTTAATAGGAAAGTGAACACAAGAACAAGGGGACACAATCTGAAGTTACTTGGGGGAAAGATCAAAAGCAACATGAGGAAATATTATTTTACTGAAAGAGTAGTAGATCCTTGGAACAAACTTCCAGCAGACGTGGTAGATAAATCCACAGTAACTGAATTTAAGCATGCCTGGGATAAACATATATCCATTCTAAGCTAAAATACAGAAAATAGTATAAGGGCAGACTAGATGGACCATGAGGTCTTTTTCTGACGTCAGACTTCTATGTTTCTATGTTTCTGATCCATTATTTCAAATCTCCGTTCTTTTCCTTTCCACATAAGGAAATGTAGGATATCATCTGATTCTATTTTGTTTGTGATTACATTTGTCATATTATTGTTGCCTTCTCAAGCTGTGGGTCCCCAAGATTTACCCCCCGGAAGCCGAGTAACGACGCTGAGACTTGTTGTGGATTAAATATGAGTCATTTATTGAATTAACATAAATTTGAATAAATTTGAATACGTCAATTTAAATATTTAAATTCCAAACAAACTAAGGACCTGCAGAGGCCAAAACTAACGGGGCGGAAATTCCTACCAGAAAAATTCCTTGGCAACTTTGGGCAAAAACTCCTTGCTGAACCAGGTGAAGGTACCACCTTCACCTGGATCGAAGCCACGCCCTTTCATCGTGTGGGAGGAGTTCACCCTCCAATCCCCGTGGGAAATTGGATCCGGTGATTCCCATGGACATCCTCTCTCCAATCCCCGACGTTGTTTGAACCTCTAGTTCCTGGAGAGAGGCGGTCCATCACCCTTCAAAGGATGCCCGAAAGGAGCATGCGCAGTCACTTCTAATTACCCATTTCCGCCCCTAACCTGCCAAACCCCAATGACCAAAGGGAGGCCTATACCACTAAATGCGCCGCACCCCCTAACCAATCCAGTCTGCACCATCAGTGTGGAATAGGCGAAAAAACGGCCGCCTCTAATGGGGAAGCCGCAAAAAATTCCTATTCGGCCCCAAGGCGACCTCCTTGGACACACTGTTGATAGCGGAGGGTGGGCGGGTGTTCGCCTGCAGAGGGAGCCAGAGCAAGGGGGAGGTCCTGACCAGATCGCCCTTAAATAGGGCGACCCAGAACCTCCCCCTGGACCCAACAGGCAGCGCGCCACCTTGGCGCGCTGCCAAAAGCCGAACTTCCGGGTTCCAAGGAACCCGGAAATCCTGTGCTCAGAAGAGCTGCCGCAGCGTCTCCCCCGGCTCCAAGGTAATTTCGGCCGGTGATTTTAAGTCACCGGCCGGGCATTTACCCCCGGAAGCCGAGTAACGACGCTGAGACTTGTTGTGGATTAAATATGAGTCATTTATTGAATTAACATAAATTTAAATAAATTTGAATACGTCAATTTAAATACAGTAATACCTCAAGATACGAACTTAATTGGTGCAAGGAGGAGGTTCGTAACACGAAAGGTTCGTAAGACGAAACATTGTTTCCCATAGGAAACAATGTAACGTCAATTAATTCGTGCAACCAAAAAAAAAAACCGCAAAAAAATTGGCAACATCCAGGAAGGCCAATGGAAATTCTCCCATCTGCAGCGTCATCGGTCTCCGGGCAGATTCTCCCTCGATTTGAATTCACTTCAGAACCCGGAAGTTTGGCAAAAGTTCGGCGTTTGGAGGCTCCTGGGAAGCCGCCCGGCTGTTTTAAAAGGTGACCACCGGGCTGGGGGGCTTCCCAGCAACCTCCTGAACCCCGAACTTTTGCTGAATTTCCGGGTTCGCTGTTCAGGAAGCTGACGTTGCTTCAAGGCTGAGGTCAAAGGAAAATCTGCCCGGAGACCGATGACGCTGCAGATGGGAGAATTTCCATGGGCCAATGGAAATTCTCCCATCTGCAGCGTCATCGGTCTCCGGGCAGACTTCACTTCAGCCTCCTGAACCGTTCGTAACTCGAAAAAAGTTCGTAAGAAGAGGCAATTTTTTTCTGAACCCCGGGTTCGTATCATGAGTTGTTCGTAAGACGAGGGGTTCGTATCTTGAGGTACCACTGTATTTAAATTCCAAACAAACTAAGGACCTGCAGAGGCCAAAACTAACGGGGCGGAAATTCCTACCAGAAAAATTCCTTGGCAACTTTGGGCAAAAACTCCTTGCTGAACCAGGTGAAGGTACCACCTTCACCTGGATCGAAGCCACGCCCTTTCATCGTGTGGAAGGAGTTCACCCTCCAATCCCCGTGGGAAATTGGATCCGGTGATTCCCATGGACATCCTCTCTCCAATCCCCAACGTTGTTTGAACCTCTAGTTCCTGGAGAGAGGCGGTCCATCACCCTTCAAAGGATGCCCGAAAGGAGCATGCGCAGTCACTTCTAATTACCCATTTCCGCCCCTAACCTGCCACGGAGGGGGGTCAGATCTCAATCTTGGCCCCCCGACCCCCACCCAGCCTCCTAAACCAATTCCTGGAGGCACCTCTGCAGGTCCGACAGGAAAATGGTGTTCCCCTCCTCTGAGAGGTGAACGCCGTTGGCCCGGTAGAGCCAGGGGTACCCAAATTTTACCGTGGATGTTTTGCTACACCCCCCCCCCGACTCCTTAAAAACCCACCCAATGGCCTGGTTGCCCTCAACCTGGCGATTACACTTAAGGAGATACAAAGTTCCACCAAACCAATCTGGGGAAAGTCCCAGACCACACACAAGTGTGTCTGGGTACACAACAGCGACGGCACCTCGGCCATCACGGGCTTGTATGCTCACCGCCAAGCCACTCAGAAAACAGAGGTCGTTGCCCCCCGAGGTGGATACCAACAACTCGGGGGCGCCTCAGACCGGCACCGGCCAGAAAACAGGGGGGGAGGGGCCCATCCTGCGCAGGCCCCTGTAACCCGTCCAGATGACTTCTTCCAGTCCCAGGCAGCTGCGATCCAATGGAAGCCTCGCAGCGAAAACATCCAGCCCAGAGCACAAAACGTGGCAACAGAGCCAAACCCCGGGCCGGGAAACAGAAAGGGCTGAAAGACAAAACAGACAATTAAACTGGCCGATAACAGGGACCCCCTGAGGAGGGGGTTACGCAGAGCGGAAGGCCGCCGACACCAGCGTCCGATGCCATGATGTGGCGGTCCGCAAAAAACGACAGTTGCAGCCACAGTAGCAGCGCCTATACAACGAGTGTGTGTGCAGAACCTGGAAGAATCCGCACATTCTGCCCTAGGGCCACCTGCATGACAGCCCGAAACGATACCTAGCCCCGGGGCCCCAGTACCATGAAAAAGAGATAACCCGTGCCTTCACCGCGGTAGTGCGGAAGGCGGCCAAAACAGTTACCGGGCATATAGCCCGACCATCGTTGGGGCTAACCTAATTACCTAGCTGCAGCCATGCCGTCTGTTTTGGACTGGCGCTGGCGGATGGATAACCCTGTTCCGTAATAAGCATATCGCTCCTGGAGCGTGGGCAAGCTAAAATCCTCATCGAGGTGGCCAAAACTTCACTTATTCTGAGTGCCCTAAAGAAAAAACGTAGCGTTGCATGGAAAAAGGGGCCGGCTTCGATTCGAAGCCCACAGCCCGACCACGTCTGACATAAGGCCGACAGCTGCATTGTGGACAAAGGCACTTTGGCGAAACGCCAGGCCCGCTACCCTGCCCTTGTTCAGTTAATATTCAGACCACGTAGGTGTAACAGCACGCAGTGCTCCATCAACTGGTCAAATGGAAAAAAAAAGGGGGGGGGGGCCCGCCGGCCCTAGACCCTGCTCGCCCTAAAGTTCCCAAAACTCCTTACCTGCCGTATGATGATCAGCCGTGGTGCTCATAGCTATCAACCACCCATGGCCCAATCTGCCTCCTGTCCTGAGAGATTTGCAGCCCCGCCAGGCTCCACCACACCAACCCTCTCCTACAACACCCCTAAGCCCAGGGAACCCAAGGATTCAGGGTACTAATGCAAGTCTGCTTGGAAAAGCAAATCTTGCTGGAGCCGAGTCAATGGCCCATTCAAACCTACCCTATCTGTTCCCATTTCTATTAGGGGGATGACGTGAGTGTGGCGTGGGAGACCCCCACACTTGGCACAGCGTGCCGCAATTTTCAGGAGGAGCGTCCGCAAGAGCCCATGCACTGAACTCAAAACAGATTTGGGTGCTCGAACACCCTGCCCCGCAACCATGCGGGGTGCAGTGGCTCCTCCCCAACCAACCGATGACCGCTATCGGTCCATTGTCCAATCCCACACCTCCACATTGCCTGGAATCAGAGGTCGGGCACCTCCCGGTCCCAGGGCAGGGAAGGATCACCAGCCACCCATTCGGAATGCTGTACATATTCTTGCTAGGCATCCCCCTTGACCTCAAAATAAGCCATGGCAATGAGGTCGACAAAATTAAGAAAACCGGCCCTACCCAGTTCTTTTGTATTATTATGGTGGCATAGGTCAAGAAGGCATAAAGCCAAGCCCTGACACACCTCGGCCCTTCACCTTATCGGCCCGGTCACTCCGGGCCTCCTCGTCCCTCTCCATCCTGGGGACCTCCCTCCAACAGGGTATAGAGGTCTATGTATTCACCTCCCCATATCCTATCCCTGGTCGAGGGGTGAAGATGATACCCTAAGGGAGTGGTAAAAAGGCCTACCGGGGCCGCCCCCATGGGTCAGTTGAGGCGGCCCGCCATTACCGGTCACCCCACTGCAAAGAAGGCAGCCCAAGGGGGGAAATCCCGGCGCCGGTGCCGGCCCCCCGTCATTGCGGGAGCCGCCCATGTCCCGTGCTGTTTGCGCTACGGACCCAGGCAGTAGTGGAAGCCAGAGCCCAACCGCCCTGGCTCCCCCCTGCCGAAGTCACCGTGCTCACCATTGTCGCCCCGATCGGGACCAAGCCGGTTGGACGGTAGTACTCAAAATTGTGAGCACAACGTCGGGGTGCTGGACACCCCCCCCCCCAAAAAAAGGGGGGAGAGGGTCCAGACTGGTTGGCCCCGCCGGGGGGGTTACGGTGGGTAACCCCTATAAAACTGGTGTGGGTGCGTTGCAATTAACTCACCCCTGCCATCCAATGGGGCCCCGGGGGGGGCCCAGCCGTCACCCTGGAAACACATGATGTAGGGCCGCTGTGGTCCGGAGTCGGGTCTAGGCTTCTTTGTTGCCCAGAACGGCCCTCAATGCTGCCAAGGGCCCGGATCCTCCATGTGTCCCGAAGGGGGCTGCCCAGCGGTATCCATGCTGTCCAGGTGATCTAAAAGGGGAGAAAAGAGTTGAGCCGATATGCTTGGCTCGGGCCTAAGGGGGGCCTGAGTGGCCGGATGGGGCTGTGCCCCGAGGGCTGGGGCTGCCACTCCAGCCTCCCTGGCCCCCTTTGAAGGAACCCTGTCACTCCGGGGCGAGGACCCTGGGAACCCTGTAAAGAAGGTTGCTTCCTGGGGGCCATGCTTGTGCAAGCCCAGAAAACAAAATTCCAGTGACGGGCCCCGCACACCCCAGACACCCGGACGGGCGGGTGTGGGGCCCTAAAAGGGGAAAAAACCCAGGGAACCTGGGTAAACCCTAGTAATCAAAACCAAGACCCTGGGGGAACCTGAGGCCCTGCCCAAATCCTAAGCAAAGCCTGTTCCTTTAAAGGGATGGCTTCAAGGCAACCAAGGTTTTGTTACCGTTCAAACCAAACTAAGTATAAAGTATAAAATTAAAGTAGGCCCTAACCGGGCCCCAAAACACTGCCAGCCACCCAAATGGGAGGCGTAGGAGCCACTAAAGGGGAAAAAACCTTAGAGGCAACCATTACAAAGAGAGGCCTGAAGAACGGGCCCCAAACACCCCAAACACCCGGACGGCGGGTGTGGGGCCCTCCAAAGGGGGAAAAAACCTAGGGAACCTGGGTAAACCCTAGTAATCAAAACCAAGACCTTGGGAGAACCTTGGGGCCCTGCCTAAATCCTAAGCAAAGCCTGTTCCTTTAAGGGGATGGCTTCGAGGCACCAAGGTTTTGTTACCTTTCAAACCAAAACTAAGTATAATAATATAAAATTAAAGTAGGCCCTAAACCGTGCCCAAAACACTCCCAGCCACCCAGATGGGAGGCGTGGGAGCCACTAAAGGGGAAAAAACTTTAGAGGCAACAATAAAAAAGAGAGGCCCAAAGAACGGGCCCCGAACCCCCAAACACCCGGACGGGCAGGTGTGGGGCACTAAAAAGGGGAAAAAACCTAGGGAACCTGGGTAAACCCTAGTAATCAGAAACCCAAACCTTGGGAGAACCTTAGGGCCTTGCCTAAATCCTAAGCAAAGCCTGTTCCTTTAAGGGGATGGCTTCAAGGCAACCAAGGTTTTGTCACCTTTCAACCAAAACTAAGTATAATAAGATAAAATTAAAGTAGGCCCTAAACCGGGCCCCAAAACACTCCCAGCCACCCAGATGGGAGGCGTGGGAGCCACTAAAGGGGGAAAAAACCTTAGAGGCAACAATAAAAAAGAGAGGCCCGAAGAACGGACCCCGAACGCCCCAGCCACCCGGACGGGAGGGCATGGGGGCCCTAAAAGGAGAAAAACCCAAGGAACTGGGTAAGCCCCAGTAAACAAACCCAAACCCTTTGGGAGGGCCTTGGGGCCCGCCTAGGTCCTGGGAAAAGCCTGCTCTCTTTAAGGGGATGGCTTTAAGGCTACCAAGGCCTTGTTACCTACAAACCAAAACTAAAATGTAAAATGAAAATTAAAATAGGCCCTAACAGTCGGGCCCACCCTTCCCAGCCACCCGGATGGGAGGGCGTAGGCGCTACAAAAAAAGGGGGGGACCAGAAACAACCATTAAAGGAAAGCCCCCTACCCAATGGGGGGGCAAGGCCCCCTGCCCCTGTCCTGCCTACCAGCGTCACCCGATCCCACTAAAAGTTGGGGGGGGTGGGGGGTAAGAGAAAACTCCCACCCCTCAGAAGGGCAAAAACAGAACCCCCCACAATCCCTTTCACCCGGTCGCGGGAGGCCTATTAGGCCTCACCACGTGGTGAAATTTGCTCCCTTTTGATAATGGAGAGTAGGCTAACCTACTCTCCAAAACACCCAAAAAAGCCCCCTTTATAGTTAAAGGAAGAATCGGAGGCCAAGGCCTCCGATCCAACAGAAATTACCCTGGCATGGGAGGCCCGTTAGGCCTCACCACGTGGCCAAATTGTCGCGTGTGTGGGGAGGGTCGCGCATGGGGGGGTCGCGTGGGGGGGGGAACAACGCTACCCCTCCCAGGGAAAGCAAACCCCCCAGCCCTTAAACCTCTTTCCCCAAAGCCAAGCCAGAGGCAAGCCTCTGACTTCGCTCTGTTAAAGAAAATGAAAATGAATCCGAGGCTTGCAGCCTCGGATCCAGCCACCTGTGCGAGGCCCGTGAGGCCCCGCCATGTGCCGATCCGAGCGGCGAACAGACCGATGTCTGTTCGCCTGCAGAGGGAGCCAGAGCAAGGGGGAGGTCCTGACCAGATCGCCCTTAAATAGGGCGACCCAGAACCTCCCCCTGGACCCAACAGGCAGCGCGCCACCTTGGCGCGCTGCCAAAAGCCGAACTTCCGGGTTCCAAGGAACCCGGAAATCCTGTGCTCAGAAGAGCTGCCGCAGCGTCTCCCCCGGCTCCAAGGTAATTTCGGCCGGTGATTTTAAGTCACCGGCCGGGCATTTCTGGTACCAGGAACCAGTTTTGGAAGAAAAAAATGTCTTCCATGGTCCAGGGATGGATTTGTGTGCAACAGCTTCATTTGCTCTCCCCATTTCTAAGAGGTCTTTAGGGGGTGTGC
Organism: Erythrolamprus reginae; assembly: GCF_031021105.1. Taxonomy (NCBI): domain Eukaryota; kingdom Metazoa; phylum Chordata; class Lepidosauria; order Squamata; family Dipsadidae; genus Erythrolamprus; species Erythrolamprus reginae. The sequence continues at coordinate 20,783,071 of NC_091952.1, read as the reverse complement.
ATAAGCACACCACTGTGCCTAACATCCCTGTTTTACTATCCTATTGTCCTCATTTATTGTTACTTTTTCTTACTTGTGTTATGTTTATACAAACTACTACTATTTTATACATGTTTATTTAAGTAAGTGAGTGAGTGAGTGAGTGAATGAATGAATGAATGAATGAATAAATAAATAAATATGTGTGAAATGTAAGGATATGTTACCTCAAATTGGCTTTATATTTAAGGAGTTGAGTTGACATTTTATTGTGTCAGTTAATGAACTGCTGGGGAAAATCTATAGATGAAAAAGAGATAATTAAATGGGGATATTTTTTTAGAGGACAAACAAAGAAAGCTTCAGATCTCTCTTGAAAATGATGAATTCGTTTTTCATTCAGTCTGGAACTAAACACAGAACTACCATAAATCTGGGATAAGTGTGAGATAGACCTTCCAGGTTAATTGTGTGGTTGGTATCACTGACACTCAGCAAAAGGCTTAAGCAAGGCTAAACAAACCTGCCTACTAAAACTAAGAAGGTTTTCAACTTGCTCTCATTGCTCCTGAAATAGTCAATTGTGTTGCCTCAATGATATAAACAACTTCTTTAAACAAGTCAGGGTATATCATGTCATGACAAAACATCGTATATGTGTTAAAACCAGCTTCTTATTCATAGAGCTATTTGGAAATCTTATATGAAATAAAAAGATATGATAGATGTCCTTTGGTAAATATTGCTACTTTCAAGTTTATTTATGTACGTCAGTACATGTTTGACAAACAAACAAAGCCAATAAATAAATAAAGTAGAAGTGGGCATATCATCACCTTGAGGCTCGACTACTGTAACGCTCTCTACATGGGGCTACCTTTGAAAAGTGTTCGGAAACTTCAGATCGTGCAGAATGCAGCTGCGAGAGCAATCATGGGCTTTCCCAAATATGTCCATGTTACACCAACACTCCGCAGTCTGCATTGGTTGCCGATCAGTTTCTGGTCACAATTCAAAGTGTTGGTTATGACCTATAAAGCCCTTCATGGCACCGGACCAGATTATCTCAGGGACCGCCTTCTGCTGCACGAATCCCAGTGACCAGTTAGGTCCCACAGAGTGGACCTTCTCCGGTCCCATCAACTAAACAATGTCGCTTGGCGGGACCTAGGGGAAGAGCTTTCTCTGTGGTGGCCCCGGCCCTCTGGAACCAACTCCCCCCAGATATTAGAATTGCCCCCACCCTCCTTGCCTTTTGTAAGCTGCTTAAACCCCACCTCTGCCGCCGGGCATGGGAGAATTGAGATACACTTTCCCCCTAGGCCTTTACAATTTTATGCATGGTATATCTGTATGTATGTTTGGTTTTTATAATAATGGGTTTTTAACTGTTTTTAGTATTGGATTATTATTATATGCTGTTTTATTAATGTTGTTAGCCACCCCGAGTCTGCAGAGAGGGGCGGCATACAAATCCAATAAATGAATGAATGAATGAATGAATGAATGAATGAATGAATAAATAAATAAATAAATAAATAAATGTGGTTCAAGGTTGAATTGGGGAGTCCTTGTGCTCTGAGCTTGGTCATTGGCTTGCAAACATTTCATTACCCAATAGGATTGCAAAAGCAATAGCACATCATACCTCTTCACAATGCTTTGCTGATTGAGTGGTGCAGTGGCCTAGAGTGGACCTAGAGGTTGTGAGTTTGATTCTAGGTAGAGGCAGATCTTTCTCTCTGTGTGAACGAGACTATATCTGATGAAAAAAACCCTCTGCATTAGCAACAGGAAGGACATCTGACCAGTAAACAAACAGCTCCATTCAATTGCCCAGATTCCATCCCACAAGGGATTATGTGGTCATTAAAAGATTATGATGACAGTGCTTTACAGCCCCCGCTAATCAGTTTACAGAGTCATAATATTACCCCCAACAATCGGAGTCTTCATTTACTGACCTCAGAAAGATGGAAAGCTGAGTCAAGCTTGAGCTGCTCAGAATCAAACTGTAGGATTCAGTAGTAAATTAGCCTACAGTACCGCATTCTAACCACTGCACCACCATGACTCCTTATCTGTGTTAGTGTTGTCTCCTTGGGGTTAAGGATATTGATTACTGCTGCTGTGGATTTTTCACTAGTTCTGGCTCCATGGACATAAGCAGTGTTGTGACCTTGAATTAAACTATCATTTCATCTTCTATTTTTAGCTCTTTGGTTTTATTTTGGAGCACTATAGTGGGAAGTTGTCAGAATATTGTTGAGTAATGTACAACCTTGTTGTAAGTTCTTTGCCTGTATTCATTCGGAATATTTTTAAAATAGAATATGTATCCAAAGGAGAAACACACTTAACTGGCAATCAACCAATAACCAATACAAAATACAGTGATACAGTGATCCCTCGAGTTTCGCGATCTCGATCTTTGCGAAACGCTATATCGCGATTTTTTAAAAAATATTAATTAAAAAAAACCCCACTTCTGCGTTTGGCTTCGGGAGTCAGCTGGGAAGCGGCGCGGCTGTTTTAAAAGGTCGCAGCCGGCCTGGGGGGCTTCCCAGCACCCCCCTGAACCCCCAACCTGGGTTCGGGGGGGTGCTGGGAAGCCCCCCAGGCCGGCTGCGACCTTTTAAAACAGCCGCGCTGCTTCCCCGCTGAGTCCTGAAGCCAAACGCCAAAGGCAAACTTCCGCGTTTGGCTTCAGGACTTAGCTGGGAAGCGGCGTGGCTGTTTTAAAAGGTCGCAGCCAGCCTGGGGGGCTTCCCAGCACCCCCCTGAACCCCCAACCCGGGTTCGGGGGGTGCTGGGAAGCCCCCCAGGCCGGCTGCGACCTTTTAAAACAGCCGCGCCGCTTCCCAGCTGAGTCCTGAAGCCAAACGCCAAAGACGAACTTCCGCGTTTGGCTTCAGGACTCAGCTGGGAAGCGGCACGGCTGTTTTAAAAGGTCGCAGCTGGCCTGGGGGGCTTCCCAGCACCCCCCAAACCCCCAACCTGGGTCTTCTCGGCCGCCCACGCAAAGGGGAAACCCCGGCTCCTCGCTGATGCCCGCCGCTCGCCCTCCCGCCAGCAAGAGGGGGAAGACCCAGGGAAGGTTCCTTCGGCCGCCCAGCAGCTGATCTGCTCGGTAGCGCAGCAGCAGCGAGGAGCCGAATCGGGGTTTCCCCTTTGCGTGGGCGGCGGGGAACGCAAACTCCACCATCTACGCATGCGCGACCATAGGAAAAAAAGGGTGCGCATGCGCAGATGGTGTTTTTACTTCCGCAACCCTACATCGTGAAAAATCGATTATCGTGAGGGGTCTTGGAACGGAACCCTCGCGATAATAGAGGGATCACTGTACCTCGTCTTACGAACTTAATTCGTTCTGTGATCAGGTTTGTAAGTTCGTAAGACAAAGCTATGTTCCCCATAGGAATCAATGTAAAAGCAAATAATGCATGCAACCCCATCCCAAAAGTCACCCCTTTTGCCTTGTGCCGCTGGGAAACCCCACTTCCGGACTTCCATTGCCAGCTGAAGCGCATCCCAGCGGTGGCGGCTCGGGTTCATAAGGGGAAAATAGTTCAGAAGAAGAGGCAAAAAAATCTTAAACACCGGGTTCATGTCTCAAAAAGTTCGTATGAAGAGGCATTCGTAAGACGAGGTACCACTGTACTTCATTCTTCTCAGTTTCATCCACATTGCATCTGCTTTGTGCATAACAAGGGAAAGCATAGGAACCAGCGAAGGGCCACACTTACCTTTGTATGCCATGATACCTCCGTGTGCCATCTTATTTTTGACCCTTTTTTTTTGCTATCTTTTGCTGTTTTTGCTTCAGTGCATGCACAGAAGGCAAATTTTCAGAACTGTATATGCACGCACGCAGCCACGCAGCTCAGGATGAAGTGAACGAGTGGCAAGACAAGTTAGAACCCACCCCTGCATAACTCCCTATTCAAAAATGATATAAGACACCTGAGAGAGAGAGAGAGCTATATTTGTAGGTTCTCAAACTGTGATGCACACAAAGTTGACTCTTGTTGTACAAAATGAGGAAGTTCAGAAAGGGGATAAAATTTAAGGAACTTCAGAGAGTTGCTTTTGTTTTAAGCTCCATGAGCCAGATGTACTGTCCTGGTAACCCAGATTAAATATAATAATAAGTATCAGAATTTTCCCCATTCTGCATATTCTTCCTTAGCACTGAGCAGTAGCTCCCAACATCATCAACTCCAATTTCTTATTTCACTTAGCGCTACATCATATAATCTGTTCTTAGCTAATTAAGCACTCAAGTCAATCTGTTCTGGAGGGGAATTATGTTTCTCATTTTCCAATCAGCTGCTTTCACAAGACTCAAAATAGGGTTGCTATGAAATGACCTTCTTTATTGGTACAAATTCTGAAAGCAGGTAAACTAGAATAATTTTTATAGAATCCAGTCTAAACTGCTCCAATGCGGATGAACTGGAGGAGTTTAAACTGGTTTTTGAGTCCTTCGTCATTAACATTAGCAGTCAGAAAGGCACACCCTCAAGCTAATACCTTAATTTGTCTGAATCATATTTTCTAAATATACCATTACAAACAAGATTGTCTTAAGACTCAATGCCCGAATGCTTAAAAGATTTAAAATATTGTTTCACAGCTTGAAAATTTAAATGTCAGCATATCTATTTAGTGGGCCACCAAGGGACTAATTAAGATTCCAAAGAAACAAAATGTGTTTTTATATATTTGATAAATTTGAACTGCTCAATAATTCCATTACATCCATAGCTTTAGCTCTAAGGTATTTAAACTGCTCCAGTTAAATATCATTGTCTCAATTAACTTATGGGGGGGGGGACCTGTAGAAATGCATGAAATCTGAGCTATATTGTGGGGTTGTTTGATCAAAATGCTCAGCTGCTCCATTTGCATCTACATTGAGAATAAATGGCTTTGACAACTGAACCTGAACAGAAATGGCATGGAAATTTGTAGTGAAAACAAGAAGGCGTATTGAAATTGAAATTGTGTGAAATTGTATCTTAATCCTTTAATAGGAAGTTGGTCATCATGAAACATTCATAAGAGCTACATCTAAATTGAGATCATTTTGAATATATTTCATCTAAATTGCTGCTACATTGTACATTTCATCTAATAGCAATCTTTTCCTAAGCAGATATAGGCATATCAGGGTTATCCATATTTTATATTTAATTTTCATACAAAATCATAGAATTATACGAGGGAGATTGTGATCCCCTTATATAGAGCGCTGGTGAGACCACATTTGGAATACTGTGTTCAGTTCTGGAGACCTCACCTACAAAAATATATTGACAAAATTGAACGGGTCCAAAGACGGGCTACAATAATGGTGGAAGGTCTTAAGCATAAAACATATCATGAAAGACTTAATGAACTCAATCTGTATAGTCTGGAGGACAGAAGGAAAAGGGGGAACATGATCGAAACATTTAAATATGCTAAAGGGTTAAATAAGGTTCAGGAGGGAAGTGTTTTAATAGGAAAGTGAACACAAGAACAAGGGGACACAATCTGAAGTTAGTTGGGGGAAAGATCAAAAGCAATGTGAGAAAATATTATTTCACTGAAAGAGTATTAGATCCTTGGAACAAACTTCCAGAAGATGTGGTTGGTAAATCCACAGTAACTGAATTTAAACATGCCTGGGATAAACATATATCCATCCTAAGATAAAACACAGGAAATAGTATAAGGGCAGACTAGATGGACCATGAGGTCTTTTTCTGCCGTCAGTCTTCTATGTTTCTATAGGGCTGGAAAATATCTGGGAAGACTTCTAGGGCAACCCCTCATTGCTCAAGACAGGAAATGTATACCCTCCCAGCCAAATGGTTATCCAGTCTATTTTTGAAAATAGAGATGGAGCACCCACAACTCCAGTAATAAAGCTATTCCACTGACTAATTGCTTTACCTGTCACAAAATTTCTTCTTTTAGGCTATATCTTTCTATGGCATCACTTCTTTTAGATCAGGCACTATGCAGAAGTAGACATAACTAAAAGAGAAATCAAGAAGAAATTTGATGCTGCTGCCAGAGGTATAACATGGCATACTCCAAAATAGACATCCGTGGAGTATCCCACGAGTGAAGATACATTGGAGAAAAATCATAGCATCTGCTACTTTGATCCAAAGGTCATAGAATCAAACTAGTTGGATCCCACTTAGTGTAAGACTCCACCATCTATAAAAGTGGGCAAGTTCATATGACATATGAATGTCTAATCCTTAAATGGTCTATTTGTAGGTACAACTTTAAAGGATGTTTCTTTATAAAACCCTTAATTTCCTTTCAAGGACTTCCTTCTGAAATATTAATATACATGATGATTATTAGAGCTTCACTTTCGGAAGGTAGCCAGTCCAAGCAGCAAACCAGCCCAACCGCCTAATCAACTAAACCAGCCAGCCACAGACCAGTAGATATAGAGTTGAAGTCTTCAATGAAACACAGCAGCAGTAGGAAGTCTTGGAAAGACTTGCCTTTGGCTTTTGCAGGAGAACACAGGCATATATGTCATGCAGAATGACATCATTTAAACTACTTAACAACCTACCTATCTACCTATCTACCTATCTACCTATCTACCTATCTACCTATCTACCTATCTACCTACCTACCTACCTACCTACCTACCTACCTACCTATCTACCTATCTACCTATCTACCTATCTACCTATCTACCTATCTACCTATCTACCTATCTACCTATCTACCTATCTACCTACCTATCTACCTATATACCTATATACCTATCTACCTACCTACCCACCTACCCACCTACCTACCTACCTATCTACCTATCTACATATCTACCCATCTACCTACCTATCTACCTACCTATCTACCTACCTACCTACCTATCTACCTATCTACCTATCTACCTACCTACCTATCTACCTATCTACTTATCTACCTATCTACCTATCTACCTATCTAACATCTACCTATCTACCTATCTACCTATCTACCTATCTACCTATTTACCTACCTACCTACCTACCTACCTACCTATCTACCTACCTGCCTGCCTGCCTGCCTGCCTACCTACCTACCTACCTATCTACCTATCTACCTATCTACCTACCTATCTACCTATCTACCTATCTACCTATCTACCTACCTATCTACCTATCTACCTATCTACCTATCTACCTACCTACCTACCTACCTACCTATCTACCTATCTACATATCTACTTATCTACCTATCTACCTATCTACCTATCTAACATCTACCTATCTACCTATCTACCTATCTACCTATCTACCTATCGACCTACCTACCTACCTATCTACCTATCTACCTATCTACCTATCTACCTACCTATCTACCTATCTACCTATCTACCTATCTACCTATCTACCTATCTACCTATCTACCTATCTACCTATCTACCTATCTACCTATCTACCTAACATCTATCTACCTATCTACCTATCTACCTATCTACCTATCTACCTATCTACCTATCTACCTATCTACCTATCTACCTATCTAACATCTATCTACCTACCTGCCTGCCTGCCTGCCTGCCTGCCTTCCTGCCTTCCTGCCTGCCTGCCTGCCTACCTGCCTGCCTACCTACCTACCTACCTACCTACCTACCTACCTACCTACCTACCTACCTACCTACCTACCTACCTACCTATCTATCTATCTATCTATCTATCTATCTATCTATCTATGCCAAATACCACTCACTCATCATGAAATCTCCAGAACCGTAAAGCCTACAAACTTGAAATTTGGCATGTATGTTCCTCTAATGAGCTAATGTCTTTCATCCATTTTTGAGCTGCTCATTCCTTAACTGAAACATAGACTTTGCATAATGACTAATATTTTCAGGGAACAGTAATTAGGAAGGGCAGATGTAGTTAAAATTGGCCTTCTTCATCCCACCACAGTGAGATTCATTTATCATAAAGAAACAAAACAACAATCAAAAATAACTTTCAGAAGCTAATTGAAATACTACATTCTATAACTCAAAGAATTACCAAAGTTGTGATTCATTCACAGTTATATTTGAATGAACAAGGAAATTAACAGGAGGGATAGAAAGAACTGGGATAACATTTATTTTTCAGCCCTCAATTTCAGCCCTACGGTCCAGTCCAGTTTCTCAATACACAATGATTACAACAACAAAGTATATGTGCAACTCCTTTGTTAAGTACAAGAACTCTTCTCCCAGGCACGAAACGTAACAATTTGGTACTGTTGAGCCCAAAGTTCTGTTTAAGTTTACAATGAAAACTCCAAAAATCTATTTGACAGTACTACAGGTGGTCTTTACTTAACAATCGGTTTCTTAGCAACCATTCAAAGTCACAATGGACCTCCCCAGAGCAACTGATGACACGTTTTTGGAATTCTGACAGTTGTATCCTCTGCCCCAGTCATGTGTTTCCATTTTTATGGTTGGCAACTGGCTCACATTTACAGCTGTTTGCAACAGTCCTCAGTCACATGTCTGCATTTTTCAGCTTTCTGCTGGTTTCTGGCATTTACTTCCAGTTTCCCCCAAAAAAATAAATTAAAATGGCCATTGCAGAAAATGGACTGCTTTAACCATCCTATTGTCCATTCAATGATCACAGAATTAACTTAATGGCCACAGTTATTGACTAATGGCTGCTGGGGAAAAAAGGCTTTGGAATCAAACACGTGGTGATCCACTTAACAACTTACAACTGTGATTCCAGACTCAATTATAGTCATAAATCAAGATGTAATGGTAGTTTACTGTTAGCCATACAGATGGTAGATGTCATCTACTTTGAAAACAGAAGCATGTGTAAGATGTTTCCTGTAGCTATCTACACTTTACCCAGCTGGATAAGAACACACCGAAAATATAATTCTAAACTCTGCCAATATGTTCTGGTGTTTTAATAATCCAATTCAAGATTATTAATGTTCTATTATGTTCAAAAAATCTTATCATTTTTACTACTCTCCAAGTTGGAAATAAATTTGCTTTATGAAATCCTTTCTAAAATATTCTTTAATAGCTAAGAAATATTAGCTGTGGATTTCTTATTCCAAATCACCATTTAATAGATAATAATTTGCAACCCCAAAACTGATATGCAATGACCAATACACACTGGTGTTCTGCCGGGGTCTCTGGTAGGAGCCTCCCGAAAATTCAAGGGTACAAATTTCAGACACACACACCTTTGAAAATTCAAAACAATGTTCTTTATCACAAAATTCAAAATAAACTAAGCACTCTTTTTGTAGTGCAAAGAGCACTCGTCCCAAAACAACCTGGTAGTCTGTACAATTTCCCTTAAGCAGTCACTAAGTACTTAGCTAGCAGCTGTGAAGAAACCTCACACCCCTTCTTCTTCCAGTGAAGTGAGACACAGACACATGTTGCTCTGCTTTGGTTTCAAAGGCATGAAAAATCAACAAACAAAGTCCAGAAAACAGCAACACACGATTCCTGAAGAACTGCGATCAGATACTCTTTCACAATGGCCAAACCCACACGCTGCTATTTATAGCAGCAGCCCTAATTACTGGAGCCCCACCCAACCACAGGTGGCCTCATTTTCTCTTGTAATAATCCTTCAGTTGTTGTCTCCTATGCATCACTCTACGCATGCGTGGATGTGTTATTAATTCTTGTTCAGAATCCAAGGATGATACAGATGATTGATCTCCCCCTGGGCTGTCTGTCAAACTCCCCTCTTCCCTGTCACTCATGCTTCCTTGGTCAGAGGAGGCTTCATCGGCAAATTCCGTCAGGAGCAAAACAGGCCTGCAACATGTGGATGTCTCCCCCACATCCATCTTCACATTCCTTGGGGCAGGAGCTGGGCCAAAGCTAACCACAACAACTGGTAATTTACAATTAATACTGTTGCATCCAGACTTTATTCCATATCCAATATTAAGTTGTCTTTCTTTAAAACTTCATCGCTCTCCAAAAAGTTCTGTTTCTTCCCTCTGTAAGGAGGTGAGCCTCTTCCATGTGGCAATTGCTGGCTCTGAAATTCTCTTAATCCAATTATCTTCTGCCCCAGAATCTCAATTTAGAAATGAGGCAGTCACTAAGCTCACATTTGATGCAAAAATCTGAAGGTTGGCTAGAGGTGAAATCATTCCACAGAAACCAAACTATTACATGGACATTCAGCTATGCATGCACAAAATTGAAGAAGGCTAATTTAACACCCTAAGGTACAACTCTGAGTATATTTATTTATGAAACAAGCCAGGGGTGGGTTGTAACTTACCTCACTGCTGATTCACTTCTTCCCACACTGCGTGAGCATGCACCCGCTTTATGCACAGGCACAGTGCTGAAAAAAATTAAAATTTAAAAAGTCAAAAACAAGACAGCAATCCATGTACAGTGCCAGAAGCTCAGTTTCTGTGAATGCACAGAAGAAGAAAAAACTCAGGAAAAAAACCTCGCCAATTTTTTTTAAAATCATTTTTTAAAAAAAAGATGGCAGTGCCCATGAAATGATTAGGTCCCACAGAGTTGGCTTTCTCTGGGTCCCGTTGACTAAACAATGTCATTTGGCAGGACCCAGGGGAAGAGCCTTCTCTGTGGCGGCCCCGACCCTCTGGAACCAACTCCCCCCAGAGATCAGAATTGCCCCCACCCTCCTTGCCTTTCGTAAACTTCTCAAAACCCACCTCTGCCGTCAGGCATGGGGGAATTGAAATATCTTCCCGAGGCCTATATAATTTATGTATGGTGTGTTGTGTGCATGTTTTTTAAATTATGGGTTTTTAACTTTGTATTATTAGATTTGTATTGTACATTGTTTCTATCACTGCTATGAGCTGCCCCGAGTCTACGGAGAGGGGCGGCATACAAATTTAATAAATGAATGAATGAATGAATGAATGAATGAATGAATGAATGAATGAATGAATAAACGGCCCCGACCGAACCAGTTCTGTGATGTCATTGTGACATCACTAGTGGGTTGCTACCAGTTTGGGCAAACAGATCTGAATTGGAAGGAACCCACCTCTGAAACAAGCTCAAGGAAATGAATTAATGTCACTTGCTTTTGAGCAAACATAGAGTAATCAGCCGATGTCTTATGAAACTGAAGTTTTTATACAGTCCAGCTGACTTCAGTATAGAAGTGTATGTATAGATTTATTGAATGTGTGAATCTATTCAATCATGGTTTCTGGCTTTCTAGCCTGGTGCCTTAACCACTAAACTAAACTGGCTCTCAGTAGTTATAACCATTGAAACCATTAGATGGGAAAGTTTAGAAGCCACTGCTCCTAAGTATCTAATGAAGAAAGAAGGTGTCACCGCATCTGATAGCATACAACTATGAGATATCTTCTTGATATGGTATTTGCGCCAGCTCAGGAAGTTCAAACTGCCCAAGGAGCTGCTGATACAGTTCTACAGAAGAATCATTGAGTCTGTCATCTGCGCCTCTATAACTGTCTGGTTTGATGCTGCAACCCAACAGGACCGACACAGACTTCAGAGGATAATCAGAACTGCAGAAAAAACAATTGCTGCCAACCTGCCTTCCATTGAGGACCTGTATACTGCACGAGTCAAAAAAAGGGTGGGGAAAATATTTACTAACCCCTCGCATCCTGGACACAAACTGTTTCAACTCCTACTCTCAAAACGTCGCTACAGAGCACTGCACACCAAGACAACTAGACACAAGAACAGTTTTTTTCCGAACGCCATCACTCTACTAAACAAATAATTCCCTCAACATTGTCAGACTTTCTACTAAATCTGCACTTCTATTCTACTAGTTTTTCTCATCATTCCTATCATCCTTTTCCTTCTACTTAGGACTGTATGACTGTAACTTGTTGCTTATATCCTAAGATTTTTATTAATATTGATTGTTTCTTCATTGCTTATTTGATCCCTATGACAATCATTAAGTGTTGTACCACATGATTCTTGACAAATGTATCTTTTTCTTTTATGTACGCTGAGAGCATATGCACCAAGACAAATTCCTTGTGTGTCCAATCACACTTGGCCAATAAAATTCTATTCTATTCTAAAAAAAAAAAAAGCAGCTCATTTCATTTCATTTTCATTTTATTGGATTTGTATGCCGCCCCTCTCCGTAGACTCGGGGCGGCTAACAACAGTAATAAAAACAACGTGCGACAATCCAATACTAAAGAAGCTAAAAACCCTTATTTTAAAAACCAATCATACATACAAACGTACCATACATAAATTGTGGAAGCAGAGGGGGAAAGAATATCTTAATTCCCCCATGCCTGACGACAAAGGTGGGTTTTAAGAAGCTTGCGAAAGGCAAGAAGGGTGGGAGCTATTCTAATCTCTGGGGGGAGTTGGTTCCAGAGGGTCGGGGCTGCCACAGAGAAGGCTCTTCCCCTGGGTCCCGCCAAACGACATTGTTTAGTTGACGGGACCCGGAGAAGGCCAACTCTGTGGGACCTAATTGGTCGCTGGGATTCGTGCGGCAGAAGGCAATCCCGGAGATAACCTGGTCCAATGCCATGAAGGGCTCCTCTTTTCAGATTCTCCTCAGTTCTGTGGGCAGTGTGTGTCTTCCTCAGTTTTGGTCTTCTACCAGAAGACTGGGAGTTTGAGGGTTCTGCGTAGTATCTTACCTGTTCTTGCCACTGGACTCTTCTGAATTCTGAAGTTGTTCCTGGCATCTAGAGGCACACCTCTGGTCAGGATCACAGCCAGAAAACCCCTATCACCATTGGGACCACTTCAGTCTTTACTTTCCACATCTCATCTAATTTCTCCTTCAGGCCCAGATACTTCTCTAGCTTCTCATATTCCATCTTCCTGACACTGCTGTGAGATTGTGATGTATTACTAGCATTGTTTTCAGCTTCTTATCAATTACTACAATGTCTGGTTGTTTGGCCAGGATCTCCCAGGATGTCAAGTACTGGCTAATCAATCAGACTCTCAGATACTGGCTATATACCGTATTTTTCAGAGTACAAGATGCACCAGAATGTAAAACGTGCCTTAGTTTTGAGGGAGGAAAATCTACCTACCAGGTATTCATCTGGCTAGCATCCTTAGTCTGGTCAGCTTCAGCACATTGTTTTATCCCCTGGTTAGGGCTGGGGGGAAAAAAACTTATTTGGACCGAGTAGCAATGAAAACAAGCCTGCAAAAACTTAGGGCTGGGAAAAAACTTTTTTGGAGTAGCAATGAAAACAAGCCTGCAAGCTGAGAAGAGTGGGGAAGATTGTTAGCACCTTGTTAGGAATAGAAAAAAAAGCTACAAAAGACACACCCAAATTTTCACCCTCTTTTAGGGGTGAAAAGGTGTCTTATACTCTGAAAAATGCAGTACTTACTCAGAACTTTTGCTATTCCTTACTCAGAACTTGTACTATTACTTATAGTCAACATACACTATTTCTCATTTTCATTATTTCAGAATCATATTTATACACAATAACCTGATTCTTTTCCCCTTGAAAATAGACTTCCCCCACCCCACGCTGTAATTACAATCAATCTTTGAAAAGATGAAAATCCTGTTCAAAAATACTTTTTTTACCATCTCTGCAAATTGGCTTGGATGAAAAGAAACAGGTAGCAATCTGCTTTAGTGAAAGGTTTCTGAATCTTTTATCTTCAGCAAAGAAAAGCAAAAAAAAGAAGAAGTAATTTTGAAGATGAGAATCATCTTTTAAGGAGCTGACCAAAAACAGTATTGAAAGAAAAATTAATAGATTTAATCATGAAAGAAGAAAAATATTAGTAGTAGCATTCATGCTGCAATGAATAACTCAGAGAAAACTGGTAGCAGGTTCTCATAACACTGGATTGTAAATAAATTAGTTACTGACAGGAGATACAGTCTGAAGTCAAGTGTCATCTTCCATAAATAAAGGGGGAATAGCTAAATCTTTCAGGTATAAATATGCTACAGTTCCAAGCCTCTGACTCCAGAAATAAACATAATGCTTATAAATATTCAGTTTAGCTTTTGAATGCAAGAATAACACAATGTCAAAAGTTGGACACCATATTTCAGGGGGGGGGAAAACTATTTCAAGGTTAAACAAACCATATTGTGGAAGAATGAATTACTGGCAGTCTCTGGTGAAGAATTTGTCGCATGGCCCATTTGTTGCACCATTGTTTACATCACTTTCAAATAAATTAACTATTTCAAACAAAATTCTGAAAAATTAAAGCAATTACTTTGAATGCTTGGGTTTTCTTTGACTTCCTCCCTCCCTTAATGAAATGGGCACACACAAAAAAAATATCTAGCCGGAAGCAGAAAAAGTTTGGTCTAGGATTCAAAACTGGTTGAAAGAAAAGTTAAAATATCAATTGGAAATGAAACCTGAAATGTATCTTTTGGGAATAATTAGAGGACAGCATAGTAAGGAAGATTACTATTTGATAACGCATATATTAACATCAGCAAGGTTGGTGTTTGCACAAACTTGGAAAAAGGAAAATATACCAAATGAAGAAATGGTGATTAGGAAAATGCTAGATGGTGCTAAATTAAAGCAAATTAACCTACGAATTACAGAATAAACACAATAAAGACTACTACACAATTTGTGGAAAATTATATAGTTGGACAGAAAAGAAAAAAGAATTGAACTAACGTTTAAGAAAAAGAATGAAACAGTGGAAACAGAATTGTAAAGTATTAAGCTAATTCATTTTGTGTTTCTTTTATATTTGAAAGTTTGTCTTTATGTCTTGTTTTGTTTGTTCATTATTAAAAAATAAAAACAAATAATAAAAAAAAGATCTAGCCTGCATACTGTAGCTTGTGTTTTGTGTGTGTCTGTGTGTGTGTGCATGTGTGTGTGTATTTGTGTGTGTGTAAAATGAACATCCGATATTACTTGAAACTTGCCCACAAGATCGTATGCTGCAATGTCCTGCCTGTCAAAGACTACTTCAGCTTCAACCACAACAACACAAGAGCACACAACAGATTCAAGCTTAATATTAACCGCTCCAAACTTGACTTTAAAAAATACGACTTTAGTAATCGGGTTGTTGAAGCATGGAACTCACTACCGGACTCCATAGTGTCATCCCCAAACCCCCAACACTTTACCCTTAGACTATCCACGGTTGACCTCTCCAGATTCCTAAGAGGTCAGTAAGGGGCGAACATAAGCGCACTAGAGTGCCTTCCGTCCCCTGTCCTATAGTCTCTCCTATATCTCATATATCTTCTCTACTATATCCTCTATAACCTTCATTCTGTATTATTGTGTATTGGACAAAATAAAGGAAAGAAGGAAGGAAGGAAGGAAGGAAGGAAGGAAGGAAGGAAGGAAGGAAGGAAGGAATAAGACAAGCAGCCCTTCGTTGGATGTTCTTACATAGTCCTCAGCTTATGACCGTAAGGAAGACTGCCCATCATGGTCATAAGACATGATAGTTTTAAAACAAGGTCATTTATATGACCCGCCTGATTTTATGACCTTGTTTACAGTGGTCATTAAGTCAATGCTACGATTGTTACATGAATGGTTGGCTATAAACTGCTGTTTTTGGCAAAATATAGTCACATGGTCAATGAATGTTGCAAATGGATGCAAACACAGCTGTGTTGTTGAGCATCCAAAGTTCGGTCATGTGACTAGGAGGGTTACCATATGGCTTTTGAATCTAGGTTGTAAGTAGCACCTAGGTGGGTCCATCATAATTTCAAACCATTGCTAAGCATACAGTCGTAAATTGAGGACTACCTGTACTATATCCATCTCTATTCAGTGTCTTAGATGATGTTTTAATAGTAAAACATATTTCCAATTCAGTTGCATGCCATATTTTTTTCTAATGTCACGCTTCCCCAAAGGAGTGAAAACATCCAGTATACATCTTAAGATGTACACATGAAAAATTCAGGCTATAAGTCAGCAGTGTTTCTGCTTGAGGCTGGCATGAAAAATTACAGACCAACTTTAAGAAAACTTTACAAAATTGTATTTTGCTTGCAAACCGGTGTTTTGATTTGAGGAGATATGTAAAAAGGATGTTACATTGGATATTTACATGCAATGTAAAAGGATGTTGACACTCTAGAACAAGTGCAGAGAAGAGCAAAAAAGATGATTAGGGGACTGGAGGCTAAAACATAAGATGAACAGTTGCAAGAACTGGGTATGTCTAGTTTAATTAAAAGAAGGACCCAGGATTGACATGATAACAGTGTTCCAATATCACGAAGGTTGCCACAAAGAAGAGAGAGTCAAATTATTCTCCAAAACACCTGAGGGAAGAACAAGAAGCAATGGGTGGAGACTAAACAAAAAGAGAAACAATTTAGAACTAAGGAGAAACTTCCTGACAATTATAGTTTATAGTTTATTAGATTTGTATGCCACCCCTCTCTGAAGACTAATTAGAACAATTAATCAGTGGAACAGCTTGACTCCGGAAGTTGTGAATACTCCAGTACTGGAAGTTTTTAAGATATTGCATAACCATTTGTTTGAAGTAAGCAGAAGGTTGGGCTAGAGGACTTCCAATGTCCTTTCTAACTTTGTTGTTGTTGTTGTTGTTGTTGTGGTTATGGTTGTGGTTGTTGCACTGGATATTTACATCCATAGGTGTTGTGGTTAGCTCTGGCCCAGCTCTTGCCCCAAGGAATGTGCAGGTGAATGTGGGGGAGACATCCACATGCCGCAGGCTTGTTTTGCTCCCGATGGAATCTGCCGATGAAGCCTCCTCTGACCAAGGAAGCATGATTGACAGAGAAGAGGGGAGTTTGGAAGACAGCCCAGGAGGAGGTCAATCATCTGTATCATCTTTGGATTCTGAACAAGAATTAATGACACATCCACGCATGCGTAGAATGATGCATAAGAGACAACAACTAAAGGATTATTACAAGAGAAAATGAGGCCACCTGTGCTTGGGTGGGGCTCCAGTAATTAGGGCTACTGCTATAAATAGCAGCATGTGGTTTTGGCCGTTGTGAAAGAGTATCTGATCGCAGTTCTTCAGGAATTGTGTTGCTGTTTTCTGGACTTTGTTTGTTGATTTTTTCACGCCTTTGAAACCAAAGCAGAGCAACATGTGTGTGTGTGTGTGTGTGTGTGTGTGTGTGTGTGTCACTTGTTGGTAGAAGAAGGGGTGTGAAGTTTCTTCACAGCTGCTAGCTAAGTACTTAATGACTGCTTAAGGGAAATTGTACAGACTACCCAGTTGTTTTGGGATGAGTGCTCTTTGCAATACAAAAAGAGTGGTTAGTTTATTTTGAATTTTGTGATAAAGAACATTGTTTTGAATTTTGAAATGTGTGTGTGTCTGCAATTTTATCAATTTTATCTTTTTTTAAAAAAAATTCAGATATTTATTTAACCCAAAAGACAGCAGCCTGTTTTTCAACATTAAGGTATGGTTGCATCCCAAAAGAAGAGCCAGGTTTACAACTCATACCGTTATTACTAGCACAAGACTGAAAAAACAAAGAAAAATAAGAGAAATTCTAATGGGCATTGTTTGACTCTAAATTAAAGGATTATAGTCAACTTTCACTTATATATATATATCAAGCAAAGGGGGACTACCACTACTCTGGATAATTAGTACCACTATCAAATTATTCCTACAAAATAAACACATGCATAAAATTATTCTCCAATGTAAATGATATACTCTAAAACACTGGAGAATAGGTCTTGACTGTCGGCTGGTTGTCATCTTCACATACTTAGAAAGTACTCATGCATCCATTGTGTCCTCTTCTTAAGATTAAACATGCAGACTTCCTTTAGTCACCCATAATAAGAGTTACTTTCTGGTCCTTGGATGTTCTTTGTCTGACCTCCAGGGAGGATATCATGGAATTCTTGGAATCCTGAAAACACTGTGTCCCATTCGGTGTGTGTGTGTATGTGTGTGGAATGTGCAGAGTAGCAAACCTGAGGGGGAAGCTTCCCTAGAACTTGGGGAGAATGAAAATGCCCTCACCCATCCTCCCAGATAACTTAAAATGCCCTCCAGAGCCTCCACATGAGCCAAAAATCAGTTTTGCCACCGCTCACATGCACGATGGAGCTAACGCAGGGCAACAGCTCACGTGCCGACAGATATGGCTCCATGTGCCACTTGTGGCACATGTGCCATAGGTTGGCCATCACTGGGCAAGATTTAGCCTCCAGACCCTTTATCATCTTTATTGCAAATTCTACCCCTGACATATTTTCACAAAACATCTCTGTGCATGTACAAAAGGTGAAATGTTCATAATGCCATTCCCTTATTCTCTGTTCCACCACCTGGATAACTATGACTGTCAGATGAAATGCTATTATCAGCCCTTCAAAAAGCTTGTTCAAAGATTACTCTTTTCCCTAGAGAAATCTAGGCATATCGTCTACTCATTTTCCAATGGCCACCTGTGGTCAGCTCTAAGTTATATACTGTAATGCTATTTTCTCTTTCACTTTTCCCATGGTTGTCATCCTGTACTTATCTTGCAAGACCTCAGGAAGAACTCTAAATTGTTATTTGCTAAAAATGCCCATATATATTATAATTTATTGGGAGGAGGAGGAGGAGAAATATTTATCCATGTCACAAAGGGACACTGAAATAGAACGCCTACACCTAAATGTGTTTACGAAATACTTGTTTTTTCAACACGATGACATGGTGTAAAAACACTTTTCATATTGCTAGACATCTCCTCATTGTACCAAGCTGCAATATTTTTCACTGATTAAACATCCACACACCCACGTGTACAATCTAAAAAAGAAAAAAAGAAGCATCAGACCATCTGTGCTTGGGTCATCTTGATATCTGACTATCTAAGCTGCAAATTTCGGAGAGACCTTAGATCATACATCTATTTCAATTTGCTCCAAAATTTCAACACTTTTCATCTATTTATATTAATTAGCAGTTGGCAAAATTGTTCCTCCTTCAGGTCATCTGTTTGCTGGATATTCCCTTCTTAGCTATGAAGGGAAATTCAGGGAACTAAGCCGATTTCTATCTCAAGGAATTTCTTGAACTGGAGAAGACTACTCTAGTTCTTTGCTGCCAAATAATAGGTGTCTGAACTATTATAGTCCAAATCTGGTTTTATCCCAGAGCCGGGGTCTCCAACCTTGGCAAATTTAAGATTTGTGGACTTCAATGCCCAGAATTCCTCAGCCAACTGGTCCACAAGTCTAAAAGTTGCCAAGTTTGGAGACTCCTCTTCTAGACACTTTGGGGTTGATTTTTTTTTTTGCATTGTTTTAGTGGTTCCTGACGCTGTCCTTTTGAGATGTACTTCCTTCACTTTTTTGAAAGCCTCTAATGATGGAGCACCCATAACTTCTGAAGGCAAGGTATTCCATTGGCTGATTGGTCTCACCCTAAGGAAATTTCTCCTAAATCCAAGTTTACTTATGTTTGGTTAGTTTCCATCCATTGTTTCTTATGCCTTTTGGTGCTTTGGAAAATAGATTGACTCCCTCATTTTTGTAAGAGCTCCTCAAATGTCCTGACATAACAATTAATCAGTGGAACAACTTGTTTCCAGAAGCTGTAAATGCTACAACACTGGAAGTTTTTAAGAAGAGATTAGATAATTATTTGTTTAAAGTGTTGTAGGGATTCCTGCCTAAGCAGAGGGTTGGATTAGAAGACCTCCAAGGTCCTTTCCAACTCTGTTATTCTATTATATTCTAAATATGGAAACAGTGCTATTTTATTATGAGTTGGACTAAGGAGAAATTTCCTAAGGATGAGGCCAATCAAGTTGTCCATGCCCACCCAGTGACATGATCCATTTAATACAGGAAGATACAAAATCTGGTAGGTGTGGCTGGAGGGGATCATGTTACTGGGTGGGAGTGACATTGAGTTGGCCATTTAACTGCCCACCCACACCCACACAGTCACATGACCACCCACCCACACCTACCCACTCATGAGATCATCAAGCCATGTTTACTACCAAACTAGGGGCGAGCTACCAATTTTAGCCCTACCGGAATGCGCTGAGAGCATGCTCGCGTGCATGCACCAGGCGCGCCTCTGGTGCACACCCAAGCTCGACATGTGATTCAGCTTCTGTGCATGTGCAGAAGCCAAATCTCACGTGAAAATGGACATGTGCGCGATTTCCGGGGTTTTTTTATTTCCACGCATGCATGGAAGTAGAAAAACCTGGAAATTGGATACAAGAGATGCTGGTCACTCGCAACCAGCAAAATAAGGTAAGATCCGCCCCGCCACATCACTCCCCAGTCTGTCGCACTGCCTCCCTGGTCCGCCAGGCTGGTTCACCAGCCTCCACGGCCCCACCAGGCCCCACTGCCAGCCCCTGCGGCCCAGCCAAGCCCCTGCATTGCCAGCCCCTACAGCCCAGCCAGACCCCTTCACCGCTAGCCCCTGCAGCACCACCGCCAGCCCCTGTGGCCTGGCCAGCCCCCGCTGCAGGCATCTCTCCTGCAACCCGGGAGATCAAACAGCAGAAGTGGGTCAGGCAACTTTTGTTGCTGGCCCCAGCTGCTGCTCTAGGCACGGCAGTGAGATTTGGCTGCTTCGCATGTTCAGTTGAAATCTCTTTGCGGCAGCAAAAATTGCTGGTTTTGTTGCTTCTGCACATGCGCAGAAGCAAAAAACCAGTAATTTTTACTTGAATTACACCGTCTGTGCCTGCACGGTGCGTGCATGCCCAGCAGCAACAGAACGGGCCTATGCGCTCCGTTGCCACTCCCAGAATACTGTTCCCGACCATTTTGGCTGCTGCCGACCCCTGTACCAAACCACAGTAAAAAAATGAATCCTGTCACTGACCTTAACCATTGAGCCACTGTGCTGCCCTATCATATCTTAGCTCTAGTAAAACTCGGCATTTTGATTACTTTGGTTTCTGCCACCAAAAGAAGATTTTAAATATGTGAACAGAAAACTGTTCTCTTATCAAGTTCTGAAATTTAAAGTATGTGAAATACCCATCTGAAACAGTGGAGCATCAGTATGTATTGTTCTTGTTTCTGGTAGAAGTTTAGTAAGTACAAATAACTCTCATTAAATGCACCATTTCATGAATAAATCAACTCTGTTTATTTCTCTGCTCTCCTGTACTTCAATACATTTCAGACATCACTTGGTCCGTTATCTCTCTCTTAGCTGCATTTCTCACATTCCTTTTCCTGCTTCACTTAGACAAGATTTATTTCCTAACTACATAGCTTTAAAAAAGACAGCAGCATTGACTAAATACAATACAAAATACTTTGGCTTACTTTAGCGTGGTGAAAACACCTCCATATTTATTTTCAGCAACATTGAAACTCCACCCTTCTTCTCCACTAGCCCCCTGACGTGCCAATTACCTCACTACAATATTTAACCCATTCCTCTCCTAATATCTTCTTCCAGACCTTCGCTCTCTATGTTTCTGAATCCTTCTGAATTTAGGATTAACCCAGCGAGCATCTGATTCTCCCTCACTAGATCCTGAACTCATAGCCCCATCCTGTGGCTGGCCTCCCACCTGTTCTACTACCTGTAACCCCGGGCCCACCACTACTTCATAAACACTATCTGAATCCGAGTCCTCAATATCTTCATCATCCTCCAACTAATCAGGAGTATGTACAACATATATAGCCCTTGGTACATGTGTGGATTTCAGACAAGATACAGTTATCTTACATTTCAAAACTTGGCGAAGACCTAACTCCTGTAGAATAGTTAAGACCCATTAAATCCTGTAGAACAGTTAAGACCCATTAACAGTTAAGACCCATTAACAAAAATTTAAAAAACCTTTTTCCAAAGTGGAAAAAAACCCCCTACATAAATGCATATACAAACACACAAATACATAAGAGTATAGTCGATATAATAATTATTTATGGGGGGAGGAATAAAATAAACACTATATATTATGGCACATCGCTCCCCCCCACACACACCGCAAAGTTTCTCAGGATAAATCAGAGGTCTTAATGGTTTTGTCCCATTTGTTCTGTTACTAGTTGTTGTGTGTATATCCTAAATATTTCTGTAGAATGCCAAGTTGAAAAAGGTGATGCTTTATGCATTTACTCATGCTGAAAAGCCTATTGTGATAAGAATTTCTGGCAAAGGCTTTGCAAATATTGGTGTGAATGAAGCTTAATAATTTGATTTGCAGGAGTTCCTGTTGCCTTGTTTATCTACAGTTCAGTGAACATGCTGTCATTTAGCAAGCACCTTGGAAAAAAATGAAAAAGCAAATAGATTACTAACATGAATGCAAATTGATGGGATTACTTGTGTTGATTTCAGTCCCAGATCTGGCCACCAGCCATGAATATTGGTTAAGACTTCAGAGATATATATAAGGGACTTTTTCCCTCACTATGAAAAAAAATGAATATTTTCTCCAGTACAGTGGTACCTCTACCTAAGAATGCTTCTACCTATGAACTTTTCTAGATAAGAACCGGGTGTTTAAGATTTTTTTGCCTCTTCTCAAGAACCATTTTCCACTTACAAACCTGAGCCTTTAAAACTGTAACCAGAAAAGGCAGGGAGAAGACTCTGTTGGGGCTTCTCTAGGAATCTCCTGGGAGGAAACAGGGCTGGAAAAGGCAAGAAGAAGCCTCTGTGAGGCCTCTCTGGGAATTTCCTGGGAGGAATCTCCTAGGACCCCACCCTCCCTGTACTTTCCCCAATCACATGCATTATTTGCTTTTACATTGATTCGTATGGGAAAAATTGCTTCTTCTTACAAATTTTTCTACTTAATGTTCTGTCTGGGTCACTCCGGAAGCTATGACCAACCCAAAAAGATAAGCCAGACACACCGGTTGAAACCAAACACAGTTTTATAATGGTAAAGAGAAAAGAAGCCAACAGAAAATGTCCTTACAGATCAGGAAAACACTGGAACTCCAAATAGATACACGAAGACAATGGTTCATACAGAAACACAGGATCCTTAATACCAGACGAGGCTGTTGAGCCAACAGACACACACCTCCCACCAATCTTCAAGGCTGCTGGGCCACGAGCCAGGAACAAAAACGCTGAGAGAAAATGCAGATAACATCAACTCCCCTTTGATAACACTCCACGCTGCCGGAATGGTTCTCATGCCTTATAAACCCTTCCCTGCTAATGAGGACCACACCCAACCCCCTGGTGTTCCTCATTCAACGCTGATAATATCTACGCAGTTGATTTCTCCTTTGATCTATGCGTCTCTGCTGCATACTAATGATAGCTTGTGCGTCATCATCCAGAGACTCCAGGGAATCACAGCTACTTGCTTGAGATAGCCCTTCCCCAGGGCTCCCAGGCCCATTACCTTCACTTTCGTGACTGCTGTCTGCACTGTCTGACTGCAAAGAACTCTCCTCTCCGCTCTCAGCCTCCCCCGGGCATGGAGCCAGCAGAGACACAGCTAGTCTTTGATCTGGCTCAGGCTGAACCACAACACTTAAGAACCTGGTCACGGAACGAATTAAGTTCATAAGTAGAGGTACCACTATAGTTTAGCTCCTTAAGCTTCAGTTGTTTTCAAGAATATAAAACAGGTGGATTCCTTCTGGTTCAGGACGCTTCACCTGAACAGGTAGCAAACCACTGATGATGTCACAATGACATTATGGAACCAGTTCTGTCAGTCTGTGGATGCCTCCATCTTTTTTTAAAAAAAGTTTTTTAGATTTTTTTTAAAAATTCTTCTGTATTTTTTTTTCTCTGCATGCATAGAAGGTGGGTTTCTGTCATTGCACAAGCATCACTATCTTGTTTCTGGCTCTTTTTGGGGATTTTTTTCCACTGCGCATGCTGAAGCACACATGCGCCCACAAGGAAGTCACAGTGCAGCCACGCGGTGCAGGAGGAAGCAAACTGGCAGCAAGGTAAGTTAGAACCGACCGCTGATACAAATGTAAAATAATCATAAAAATAGAGAATAAAAGTGATAATAGATTGCACAACCATAACTCTTGTCCAGAAAACTCAATCATTAAGATTAAAAAAAAACAAAAAAAAACCTAAGACTGTATTTTATTAAGATGATAATTTATGTCCTCCAACATGGTCTAAAGTCTGTTTAGCATTTTTTATGAAAATGTTTTCTTGCGGCGCAGGCGGAGTAATAGTCGGACACAAGGTGTGGGTATAACGGGGTCACTTTTTATTCAAACAACTTAACTTCTTAACTTATTAACTTATTTAAACCATTAACCCCACATGACCTGCAGGGTGCAAAATCAAATGGGGGCGGAATAACGTAAGCCAATTCAGACAGAGCAACCCTCGGGCGAAAACTCCTTGAAACTGGGTGCGGGTCATGGTAAACTACACCTACCCCCTGCACCCTTACTACGCCACACCTGGCGTGTGGGATGGCTCGCTACTGGTCTATGTTAAACTCCAGCAAGCAAGCCACAGGAGCGACTCACTCCCCGAACCCAGGCCGGTCGAGCCCTGTAATCCGAGAAGGAGCTCGCCCCTCACCTCAGTAGAGGTGCCCCTAAAGGAGCTCACCAGTTGCTATTTAGTTTATTTTCCGCCCCCTATCGGCCACCCCTCCCCCCCCAGTGACCCTAAGGGGGGGGCACTAGATGGTGGGGCCACCCCCTAACCACACTCCCACGCACAGAGTGGAGTAGGCGAAAAAACAATCGCAGCTCGTCCAATTCTGCTGCGACTGCAAAAAATTCCTACTCGGCCCCCCGGAGGGCGACCCATCATATGCACCCTGTAACAGAGGGAGGGTGGGTGGGTGCCTCACGATGCTCCGGGCGAGACTGCTGCGCCACGAGGCAGCCCCCTTTTATAGGGCTGCCTTGCTCGCCCGGCCAATCGGTGCCCACGCACCGCACCACGTGGTCACGGCACCCCAACGTGGGTGCCGTGACTCCGCCCCCCAACATGGCGGCCTCCTTCACCGCCGATCGCCGCAAACCCCACCGGCCGGTAAGTCAGCTGTGGGAATTGCGGCGCAGGCGGAGTAATAGTCGGACACAAGGTGTGGGTATAACGGGGTCACTTTTTATTCAAACAACTTAACTTCTTAACTTATTAACTTATTTAAACCATTAACCCCACATGACCTGCAGGGTGCAAAATCAAATGGGGGCGGAATAACGTAAGCCAATTCAGACAGAGCAACCCTCGGGCGAAAACTCCTTGAAACTGGGTGCGGGTCATGGTAAACTACACCTACCCCCTGCACCCTTACTACGCCACACCTGGCGTGTGGGATGGCTCGCTACTGGTCTATGTTAAACTCCAGCAAGCAAGCCACAGGAGCGACTCACTCCCCGAACCCAGGCCGGTCGAGCCCTGTAATCCGAGAAGGAGCTCGCCCCTCACCTCAGTAGAGGTGCCCCTAAAGGAGCTCACCAGTTGCTATTTAGTTTATTTTCCGCCCCCTATCGGCCACAGCAGGGGGTGAAATTTTAATTTATTCCCCCTGCTCCCCCCCCTGCACATATATGTGCAGGCACCTCTGCAGGTCGGCTATAAATTTATCGTTCCCACTATCGGTCAAGTGTACCCCGTCCTGTCTGTACAAGTCTATGAGGGATGCCCTGATGTCTGGATGGTCTATCACTCCACCCCCAGCCTGAATCACCCACTTCTTAACCGCTCTGTTTACCCTCTTCCTAGCCTTATCCACTGCGATAGGGCTTCTAGCCTGCCGCCAACTCCTCCTGGGCAGGATGTTGGACCACCACACACACGTATCTGGCCACCGCTCCCAGATCACTTGCAAACTCTCCCAAATGTGCCACAGCAGCTCTACACCTGTCATCGTTCCCAGATCGTTCCCACCAACGTGCAAGACCAAACAGCCCGGCACCCCTTGCACCTTCCCACTGTTGAACAACAGGGGAAGAACCTCACGCCAACGTAGGCCTCGACGGCCCAGCCACTGAACCACCGCTTGATCAATCTCCAAATGCGTGCCGGGCGTCGTCTCACGGGCCCTCTGCTCGGCCCAGTACACCATGCTGTGGCCACATATCAGGATTCTGCGGCGCCAGTCAAGTCGTCGGGCTAGAGAAAGAGAGGAAGCAGAGCAGCATCAGACTGGCGGCTCAGCACAACCCCCCCGCCCCGCCCCACTCACCTAGGGGCGGATGTACGTCCGGAAGGCCCCAGATCTCCAGCGGCCCACTGTCTTTATATCCAGCCTGCTGAAACCTTCGACTGCTGCCAACGACGCTGCACCTATTCTGAATGAGTGAGTCCCGTAACGTCTGGGGTCCAAGCCCAGCCTTGCCAGCGCCTTGGACGTGACAGCCCAGAACTGGTACCTGGTCAGGGGTTCACCGGACACATGACAAAACAAAAAACCCGGCTCTTCACCCCTATGGGCCCAATACGCCACCAAAGCCGCCACCGGGCACACCCGCCGGTTGTTAGCCCGGGAAAGTTGGACCGTCACACCTCTACCCCTCTGGTCGGTCTTGGACCGTCGAAGCCTCAAGGACACCGAGCTACGACCTAACTTGATATCCCTTGTGGTGAACGCCTGGCCGGAGCTATCGGCTCGGGAAGCTGCTAGAACCTCGCTAACCCGAAAAGCCCCGAAAAAACAAGGTCACCGCCACCGCGTGGTACAGTGATGCCTCATACTCAGAGCGGCAGAGCCGACCCCACAGCTCGTAAAGCCCCATCAAGTGGGTGAGCTTTAGGGGACGCCTGCTGTCACCCTGGGCCTGACCTTTCTCCCTGATCCACCCCTCCAATGTCTTCCTAATCCTGAAATCCCCTGTGGTGTCCAAAAAACCCCGAGACTTGGCTACGAAGGCCAAGCCTGCCAGCTTGCCCCTAATCGTCCGGGCAGACAACCCACGGCGGCGGTTAAGCGCGCAAAATTCGAGCAGGTGTTCGACCGGGGCCGGCCAAAGCTGATCGTATCTCCTATCATGACGAAAAGCCCAAAATTCCCTACCTGCCCGCTGGTATGCTCTCCTGGTGCTGGGAGCTATGGACAAATCCATGGCCTTGCTTACGTCAGCCCTCCAATCAGCCACAGATGCTGTGGGGCTGCTTCCGGGTGCTCCTCGGCCTGTGGGGCAAGCAGCCGGAACCTAGCCAACTGCCCCCTTGACAATGCATCAGCCACCCCGTTTCTTACCCCTGGAACATGATGGGCCCGGAAAAGCATATTATTGGCAAGACATCTCGCTACCATATGCCGGACCAAACCCATAACCCGCTCGTTCCTAGAGGAGAGTGTATTCACTACGTGTACTACCGCCATATTGTCGCACCAAAAGTGGACTGTCTTACCGGCAAAACTGGTGGCCCACAGCTCGATGGCCACGACAATTGGGAATAGCTCCAAAAATGTCAAATCCCTACAGATGGCCTCTCCGCGCCACTCCTGCGGCCAGTCAGCTCGAAACCATTTGTTCTGCCACACCACACCAAAACCGGTCGTGCCCGCCGCATCGGACTTCACTTGAAAGTCCGCTTTCAGCAGCATATCCTGTCTCCACAATGACACACCGTTGTACCCGTCCAGAAACCCTTGCCACACCACGAGGTCCTCCCTAACGCTCTTCGATAACCTGATCCTGTGGTGCGGTTTTGTCACACCAACCGTTGCCCTGTACAGTCTAAACATAAAGGCCCTACCCGGCGCAATCACACGACAAGCAAAATTCAACAGGCCAGCCAGCTCCTGAACCTGTCTCAGAGTAACCTTCTTTGCGGCTCGGGCAACCCTCACCGCTTCCTTGAGTCTAGTCAGTTTGTCATCGGGTAGCCTACACGTTTGTGCAACGGAGTCCACCTCGATGCCTAAAAATGTCAGTCTAGTCGAAGGCCCCTCGGTCTTTTCGTGAGCCAAAGGTACGCCTAAATCCGAGCATAAAGCCTGGAAACCCGTCATTCCCTGCTGACAATCGACGGCGCCCGCCGGCCCCGCGAAGAGAAAATCATCCAAATAATGTACGACAGACGCAAAGCCCGTACTTTTAACATGTGCCCACTCCAAAAATGAACTGAACTTCTCAAACAACGAGCAGGATACAGAACAACCCATTGGCAAGGCCCTATCAACAAAGAACCCGCCCTCGAACTGAAAACCCAACAAGTCGAAATCCCCCGGGTGAATGGGCAAAAGCCGAAAGGCCGATTTGATATCACACTTCCCCATCAGCGCCCCCACTCCGCACGCCCGGACCATCGCGACAGCCGTCTCGAATGGTGTGTAGCGCACCGAGCAGAGCTCCTCGGGAATGTGATCGTTCACCGATTCACCAGGGGGGAACGACAGGTGATGTATGAGCCTGAACTCTCCCGCGGCCCTCTTGGGCACCACCCCGAGTGGGGACACCTGCAGGAAGGGCAGGGGGGGCTCCGCAAAGGGGCCCAAAACCCGGCCCTCGCGCACCTCCTTCATAATTTTGTCCCACACTACGTGGCCCATACCTGCCACCGACCTCAAATTGTCCGCCATGCAGGCCCTACGCGGCCCCCCGTACGGGATCCGGAAGCCCGCGGAGAACCCCGCGAGCAGAAAATCGGCACCCTTCTTGGGGCGGTAGCCGGTGAGCCAATGCTGCAACCTGTCCAATCTAACGGGGGTTGGGCCCCTTACCTTGAGCTCCCCCAGGTTGGGGTTTGGCGGCGGTCCCGGCGTCCTTGGAGCCGGCCCCTCCCCGTCCCCTGTAACAAGCGGAGGTCGGGTGTCTACCACTACACAAGGCGCAGGCGTGGCGAAAACGACAATATGACCTGGAACAGGCCCCCCTGGCGCCGTACTCGTAACAGTACGGCTGGCCTCGAAAGGACGACCCAGTCGTGCTGCGCTGGCCGGAGGCCGGGGTCCTCGTCCCCACCGCCGGGCGGGGAAGAGTAGCCTCCTTGCCCGTTGTCAAGAGCAGATGACCTGTGGGTGTTCGCCCACTGGCCGGAGTTGACGCTTGCTGCGTGGCCTGAAGCCACAAATCATTATGCCTCATATCCCACGGCCAGTGTCTATTGTGGGCGGCGAACCTGCGGAAGTCCTCGTCATAACGCTTCCAAGCCTCCCCCCCCAAACTCCTGATACGCTCTCAGAATCATGTTCATGTACAATATGAGCTCATGTGTCTTATGGACATCATCTTCCACCACCACAGAGTGGTAGGCCAAAAATGCATACGCCCACGACAGAATCCCCTTGTCCATTTTGGTGCCTTTTGGGTCATCCGACCCCTTCTTGCCCTCTTTGTCCTTCTCCTTCTTAGACTTTTCAGGCAGCAAAATCTGAAACATGTCCACATAAGCGCCCCGCCAAATTTTACACTTGAGGGACTGGGACATGTGCATACTAAGCGGAGTGTCCGGTAGGCCCGGCGCGAAAGGATTATCGCTGTCAAAAGAGGTACTGGTGGACCCCGAGGTGGTTGACCCTGAGCTATCCCTCGAGGTATCCCTCTTCCGTTTGTGCCTCCTGGCCACTGCCCTTCTACGCCCCCTCCTCCAAACTTGAGCAGCTGTGCGGGAGCGCCAGGTCCTCTGACCCCCCTGTGTCGTGCGTTTTGTAGCCCGTAGCCTGCCGCGAGGCCCTCTTGGGAGGGACCACCGGTGCCTAGGCACAGGGCACTCACCCCAGTGAGAAGAGTCGTCGTCTGCATCCTCGGAGCCGGACACTTTTCTCCTGGCCTTCCGCCGCCTGCTGCGCTGCTTCGCGCGCCGAGTACCGCGCGCCCTCCGCGGGCTGTCCGCAGACCCCGACGAGCTCCGAGACCCCTCTGTATTGTCCACGCCCGTGGCACGGCCCCGCCAGGACCTGCCCCGCTTCCTTGGCCTTTCATCAAGTTTCTCAAGCAAGGAAGACAGTAAATGTGAGGAAACCGAAAGGGAATCCCCATCTCTCTGCCCCCTCCTGGCAGGCCCCGCAGCGGGGGCCTCAGCCCCAGATAGACCAGTTTCAGACCCACTGGGAGTGACCTCCTCCGCCCCAGTGGCCTCGCCCGCTCCCCCCGGCGCTGCCACCGGCAGGGCCCGGCCCTGGCGTCGACCCCTCACCGCTGAAGAGGCCCCCCTATGGCCCACTGCGCCCCCCCGGGGGCTCACCTCCCCGCTGGGGCTGCCTTCCTCTACCGGCCTCCCGGACTGCCGAGCCCCCGGGGCTTCTCCCCAATTCCGCTTGGGGGCCCGCTTCCTCCCGGTGCGGCGTGGCTCAATGGGGGGGCCCCCCGGCCCTCCGGCCTGCCCCCCGAGGCCCGCCGCCGTGCCCCCGAGCGACTCCGTCCACCCCCCGCCATGCCACAGTGATCAAATGCGCCTCCAAACCCTGTGGGGGGTGTCGCCGAAGCGAACTAAGGCTCCAGCCGCCGCTCGCGGCTCTTCTGGCCTCGAGGCCTGACGCTCCAGCGACGATCGGCTGCGCAGCAGGCCTTCAGGCCTGTGACGCAGCAAGCTGGGAGGAACGACAGCAGCAGCCTCGCCTCACGATGCTCCGGGCGAGACTGCTGCGCCACGAGGCAGCCCCCTTTTATAGGGCTGCCTTGCTCGCCCGGCCAATCGGTGCCCACGCACCGCACCACGTGGTCACGGCACCCCAACGTGGGTGCCGTGACTCCGCCCCCCAACATGGCGGCCTCCTTCACCGCCGATCGCCGCAAACCCCACCGGCCGGTAAATCGGCTGTGGGAATTCTCTGAAAAAGGCTGCATTTTTTTTTACTTTGGCCTCAAGATAGTGGAGAATGTATTTCAAATTTAAAATGTGCTTTTGTGGTGTCTTTGAGCTAATTTGTTGGAAATGGAGGGTATTATTTATCTTAGTGATTTCTATTAAACATCCTTTCTTTAGTGGAGATTCCGCTTATCCTTCTAACCTTAAAACTGTAGGAACTTCCTCATGAGCTTTTTCCTTGGGGTTTAACTAAAGTTTGGGAAGACAAAAGTGCTGCAGGTCGCAGGAAAACTTATAATGTGACAAAAAGAACAACAGATTTTATTCATAGCCTTGAGGCAGCACCAGTGATGGACTGCCAAAAATTTTACTGCTACATTGAGGGTGTGGCTTATTTTGTGGACATGGCTTGCTGGCCATGTGACCAGGTAGGAGTGGCTTGCTGGCCATGTGATCAGGTGTGAGTGGTGTGACAATCATGTGACTGGGGGGGTGTGGCTTACCTTTCCAAGATAAATTTTCAAATAGGTGCTTGGACTCTTTTTCAGTTGATTAAGTCACATTATTTGAAGAGCCACAAAGAGGACAAATGATAGACAGCATTATTTGTTGAGGTAACATTTAAAGGTTTTGTACTGAACCCACAAGGTTCAGTATGATAACAGATTAGGCAAGTAGCTCAATTTTCTTTAATTGCTATAAAAGTTCAGTTCTAGATAATGATTAAATCGGTTAAAGCATTTATGGGTATAAACATACTATTTAATTATTTTCTATTTTAAAAATAATTAAGGATCACTCTAAGCTGCTAGAGAAGGACAATAAAAAAAACTATTAAGTATTCAATAAATAGTGCATAAACTTACTATCCCCACTGCA
The DNA here is from genome assembly GCF_031021105.1 of Erythrolamprus reginae. Classification (NCBI taxonomy): domain Eukaryota; kingdom Metazoa; phylum Chordata; class Lepidosauria; order Squamata; family Dipsadidae; genus Erythrolamprus; species Erythrolamprus reginae. The sequence goes on along the minus strand of NC_091952.1, from coordinate 20,751,618 downwards.
TATTGGGCAGCATATAACAAATGTAGTTGAAATATATTATCTCCAACCTATAAAAATTTCACCAAAATATTTCTTCCCTGTTAAAAAAAAGATAAAAGCAAACGAGAAGCTGAAAGAAAATTCAGGATAAATATTTAGAATGGCATTCATTCCCCTCTCTAGTTACTCTCTTTCTCTGTGATCTTTGCATGCTCTCACAAATTTATTGGTACTTGATTTGTGTGTGTTGGTAGGAAAATGTTTCTGTGCTTCAAAACTTGCTTCAAAGCTCAGTAGCAAAAGATGAGGAAACTTGTAAACAGCACAAGGAATCCTGTTGACCTCTGATGGGCTTCAGACGGATCAAAAGGAAATACTTCTCAAATCTTCCTGACATTTGGAAGAAGTGGCATAGCTACCATGACCAAGTCAACTCATCTCTAAGACTAAATCAACACTTTAATCACGGTACTACATGGACTTTCAATCCATGCACTGATTCAAAGCTGGGATCTCCGGGACATAATCAACTACACTGCAGCCTTATCTTACAACTGATCCTGAGTCTTGCTCCTGCTCTATCAAACTTCTAAAAAGAAATAAAATTAAACCAGTAGCCAACCTGGGCTCATCAAAAATAGATCATGCCAAACGAATCTTATTTTATTATTTGACAAAGTGACTAAATTGATAGATCATTGGAATACTGTGGAAATAGACTGCATAGATTTCAGTAAGCAGTTGACAAGATAGATTGCAACTTACTTCTTGGTAAGCTATAAAAAAGTGGGATAATCTTTATCACCACCAGGTAGACATGTAACTGGCTTAGAAACCATACTAAACATGGAAGGAAGTAGTGGGGTACCCTAACGTCCAGTTTTAGTGTAATATTCCTCAATATCTTCCTAAACTATCTAGTTGAGGGAAGAGAAGAGGAACCCATCAAATTTGAAGATAACATTAAGCTGGCAGGAATAGCCAACATTGTAGATCCATGATGGCAAACATATGGCATGGGTGCCACAGGTGGCACATAAGAACATAAGAAGAACCATGCTGAATCAGGACAAAGCCCATCAAGTCCAGCATTCTGTGTCACACAGTGGCTCACCAATTGTCCATCTTGACAATCTTGAGCAGAAAGATTCATCTTGGGGATCTTGAGCAGAAAGAGAAAGCAAAACCCTCCCTTTCCCTTGACCCCCAACAAATGGTACTCAAGGGAATCCTGCCTGCCTCAACCAACATAGAGGCGGCACATGGACATCAGTTTCAATAATCACCGATACACTTGGCATCCATGAATCTGTCTAATCCTGCCTTGAAGCTATCAAGGCTGACAGCTATCACAACCTCTACTGGAAGTGAATTCCATAAACCAGCGACCCTCTGGGTGAAGAAATATTTCCCTTTATTTGTCCTCACTTTTTTATCTATGAGCTTTAGGAGTGACCCCTTGTCCTAGTATTGTGTAATAGAGAAAATATTTTTTCTCTATCCACCTTTTCTATCCCATGCATGATTTTATACACTTCGATCAAGTCACCCCTTAAACGTTGTCTTTCAAGGCTGAAGAGACCAAGGCATTGCAACCTGGTTTCATAAAGGAGGTGCTCCATTTCCTTGATCATGCTTGTTGCCCTTTTTTGCACCTTTTCCAGTTACATTATATCCTTCTTGAGGTGAGGTGACCAGAACTGTACACAGTACTCCAAGTGTGGTCTCACCATCGATTTGTACAGAGGCAATACAACCCTACTGACTTATTTTCGATTCCCTTCCTAGTCATGCTAAGCATGGGATTTGCTTTCTTTGCTGCTGCTGCACACAGAGCAATATCTGAGGGTACATGAGGTGTTGCCCTATGTCAGCTATAGCACATATGTTTGTGCTGGTCAGCTGATTTTTGGCTTTCCGGAGGATGGGAGGAAGTCATTTTTGCCTTCAGCAAAGCCTCCTGAAGCCCAGGGAAGGCAAAAAATGGTACAACGGGCCTATTCTATGTACAGAAACGAACTTCCGGTAGGCCCATTTTTCACCACTCATAACCTTTGGAGGTCTGCGTGAATGCACACGGGGAGGGGGGCAGGGCATGCATGCCTGAGGGGAAAGCATTGCATTATGGGTGTGGGCACGTGTGTGCATGCTATTATGGGCACACACATCCTTTTGGCCCCCAAGCAAAAAGTTTGCCATCAATGTCCTAGATGATAGGTTCAAGATCCAGACAGATCTCAACAGATTTGAATACTGGGCCCTGTCTGACAAAATGAAATTCGATGTAGATAAAACTAAGCTTGTAGACTTAGGCAGGGAAAACCAACTTTAGGGTAAACCAAATGTATAGATTAGGTGAAACCTGGCTCACACATAATAACTGTGGGACTTTGGAGTAGCAGTGGATGATCACTTAAGTATGAGCCGGCAATGTGAAGCAAAAACCAAAGAAGCTAATACAATCCTTGGTGGTATAAACAGAATCATAGAATCAAAATAATGTGAAGTATTAGTACCACTGTATAAAAACTTAGCAAGATACACGTTTAGTAAGATATGAGACTGAATACAAGCTGGATTCAGTCTTCCGTCCTTCCAAGGTCGGTAAAATGAGAACCCAGATTGTTGGGGCAATATGCTTACTCTTTGTAAACCGCTTAGAGAGGGCTATAAAGCACTGTGAAGTGGCATATAAATCTAAATGCTATTGCTATTGCTAACATTGCATCCACTTTTGGTCACCACATGACAAAAAAAAATTGAATCTTTGACAAAAGTGCAGAGAAGAGCAACTTAGATAATTAAAGGCCTGGAGACGAAAATATATGAAAAATATTGATGATGATGATGATGATGATGATGATGAATTCAACTTCTATGCCGCCCAATCTCAACAGATTCAGGGCGGCTGATGTTTGCAGGAACTGGGTATGGCTAATCTATAGAAAAGAAGGTCTAAATTTATTTTAAAAAAAGTGATTTTCCTTATATCTTTCCAAACTTCTAATATAGTATTTAGTAAATTTGTTAACATTCAATATATATCTAATTATGTATTCTTTTTCTGTATTTGAACGTATACTTTCAAGATAAGCGGGGAAAATGTATCCCCATTTTGTGTTCAATGTTTGTTTGTGTGTCTGTCTATTTTAAAGAAAATTAATAAAAATATTATAATAAGAAAAGAAGGTCTAGGGGTGACATGGTAGCAGTGTTCCAGTATTTGAGTGGCTGTCACAAAGATTGGTCAAACTATTTTTCAAAGAACCAAAAGGCAGAACTAAGAAACAACCCAGAACTAAGGAGAAATTTTCTAATGGTGAGAATACTTAACCAGTGGAACAGCTTGCCTTCAGAAGCTGTGGGTTCCCCATCACTGGAGGCTTTCAAGAAGAGGCTGGATATCCACTTGTCTGAAATGGTATACAGTGTTCCCTCGATTTTCACGGGGGATGCGTACCGAGACCGCCCGCCAAAGTCGCATTTCCGCGAAGTAGAGATGCGGAAGTAAATACACCAATTTTGGCTATGGACAGTATCACAAGCCTTCCCTTAGCACTTTAAACCCCTAAATTACCATTTCCCATTCCCTTTACTCCAACCATTTACTCACCATTATTACTGGTACTCACCATTGAATAAGACACTTAGTGATCCTGATTTTTATAAACATAATTATTTATTAACAATATTTTTTTTTGTTATTTATTTGCAAAAATTATTAGTTTGGCGATGACGTATGATGTCATCGGGCAGGAAAAACCGTGGTATAGAAAAAAAGCCCGCAAAGTATTTTTTAATTAATATTTTTTGAAAAACCGTGGTATAGGCTATTCGCGAAATTTGAACCTGCGAAAATTGAGGGAACACTGTATAGTCACTCTTGCTTATGCAGGGAGTTAGACTAGATGGGTCCCTCACAACTCTGTTATTCTCTGTTTTATGTTCTATGCTTTAACCTTCTTTTCATCAACTTATGGCAGGAACGTGAAGCAGTCATATAACATGGTCTCACACAAAAAACATTCTGAAGTCTTCTCTTTGTGTTCTTTTTCAACAAGGAGATAAAGAATTGATTTAAGGGTCTTCTCCTGATCAAATATCATTCTACAAAATTGATTGCTTCTAGGTTTGTTGGAAGGGTGACTTTGAGAATTTCTCAGCCAGCATAGCTACCTGGGTATCTGGAAGATTTGATTTGATTGATTTGATTGATTGGATTTGTATGCCGCCCCTCTCCGGAGACTCGGGGCAGCTAACAATAATAATAAAACAGTATACAAAATAATCCAATAGTAAAAACAATTAAAAACCCATTAAAATAAAAACCAAACATACATTCAGACATACCATGCATAAAATTGTAAAGGCCTAAGGGGAAAGAGTATCTAAGTCCCCCCATGCCTGACGGCAGAGATGGATTTTAAGCAGCTTACGAAAGGCAAGGAGGGTGGGGGCAATTCTAATCTCTGGGGGGAGTTGGTTCCAAAGGGCCGGGGCCGCCACAGTGAAGGCTCTTCCCCTGGGTCCCGCCAAGCGGCATTGTTTAGTTGATGGGACCCGGGGAAGACCCACTCTGTGGGACCTAACTGGTTGCTGGGATTCGTGCAGCAGAAGGCGGTCCCTGAGATAATCTGGTCTGGTGCCATGAAGGGCTTTATAGGTCATAACCAACACTTTGAATTGTGACCGGAAACTGATCGGCAACCAATGCAGACTGCGGAGTGTTGGTATGACATGGGCATATTTGGGAAAGCCCATGACTGCTCTCGCAGCTGCATTCTGCACGATCTGAAGTTTCCGAACACTTTTCAAAGGTAGCCCCATGTAGAGAGCGTTACAGTAGTCGAGCCTCGAGGTGATGAAGGCATGAGTGACTGTGAGCAGTGACTCCCGGTCCAAATAGGGTCGCAACTGGTGCACCTGGGAGAACGCCCCCCTCGCCACAGCTGAAAGATGTTTCTCTAATGTGAGCTGTGGATCGAGGAGGATGCCCAAGTTGCGGACCCTCTCCGAGGGGGTCAATGATTCTTCCCCCAGGGTAATGGACGGAAAGGTGGAATTGTCCTTGGGAGGCAAGACCCACAGCCACTCCATCTTATCAGGGTTGAGTTTGAGTCTGTTGACACCCATCCAGGCCCCAACAGCCTCCAGGCACCAGCACATCACTTCCACTGCTTCTTTGACTGGACATGGGGTGGAGATGTATAACTGGGTATCATTGGCATATTGATGATACCTCACCCCATGCCCTTGGATGATCTCACCCAGTGGTTTCATGTAGATATTAAATAGATGTAGTCCCAGCAATAGGAAAGAATTCCAGACTGTAAAAAGTTTTAATAACACGAATGATCTACATGCTACATCCAAAGAGAGGAAATATCCAAGACCATCACTTTTCTTTCTGTGAAATATTTTGTCCTGGTGGTGCTTTATGAATAACAACGGCAATTTGAGGCAGAAAAAAAAACCCAAACAAACAAAAACCCCACCATACCAGGAGTAGGGTTGAGAATAATTGTGAGATTATGAAGGTGCATGATCAGTTACCTCTACAGGAAAATAATAAACATAGCAGATGAACATTTTTAATTACTTGCTTGCAAAACCTAATTATGAGTATATCCTACCTGAGCCTAAACAAACAGTAACAAAACTATTCAGAAAAAAAATAAAATAAAATGTGGCATATGAAGGAAGAATGTTGCCAAGAAAATAATACAATCAGATAGGAGTACAAAGAATTTAATTTTATACTGCATCCCCTGATCAAGTTCTATTGTGAATTTCTCTGATTTTAATTTCTTATTCAACATTTGTGGATGGACAAAGAAAAAATGTATCAAGAGAAGTTACTGTGTATGGGCTTCAAAAATCTGGATGAGCACTAGATGAAAGGAAAGAGATAGAGCAATTTCTTGGACAATCTTTATTTTCTCTCCTTCCTTCCTTCCTCCCTCCCTCCTTCCTCCTTCCTTCCTTCCTTCCTCCCTTCCTCCCTTCCTTCCTCCCTCCTTCCTTCCTTCCTTCCTTCCTTCCTTCTGCCTTCCTTCCTCCCTCCCTCCTTCCTTCCTTTCCTTTCCTTTCTTTCCTTCCTCCTTCCTTCCTTCCTCCTTCCTTCCTTCCTTCCTCCTTCCTTCCTTCCTCCCTCCCTCCTTCCTTCCTTCCTTTCCTTCCTTCCTTCCTCCTTCCCTCCCTCCCTTCTTTCTTTCTTTTTCTTTCTTTCATCTTTCATCTTTCATTCCTTCTCTATGTGATGTCTCCAATAAAGGAGAACGTTTGTAGCTCCGGGTTAACATGTGGGGTCCTTGGTGCTTTCTGAGCTTGCTTGTTTTCTTACAGAAGTTTCATTACCTAAACCAGGTAACATCCTCAGTGCTGAACACTGATGATGTTACCTAGTGTGGTAATGAAATGTCTGGAGGAAAATAAGCAAGCTCAGAGAGCACCAAGGATCCCTCACTTGAAGTTTGGATGTGACAATTAGCATTTGATTCCCGCTCCAGTCTTGCAAAGTTTACGAAAGATTTGGACATTATATCTCGTTTGGTATGGAATTAAAAGCTATTGCAATTGGAAGCTCTGTGCCTGCTTTCGAAATGTACAGTAGTTATATGATCTCTAAAATTGGTTGTCCCTGCTTCTCGGTGTTAAAACAGAATTTTGAAAGATGCCTGGATTCTTACCTTCAGTTTGTTAGCATTTACAAGTCATTAGAGTTAGGATTTCTGCTCATGTTCTCCAAGGCCATCAGAGACAAATTTTGCTATTCAAAATGCAAGTTGCTAACATCAAACTGTGCTTGTCCCAGAGATGGGACAAGGATGCAGGCTTCCTGTTCATTTTATTTTTTGTCAATAAAAAAATTCTTTCAGATACACCTGGCCAGGAACACAGACAACTGGCTTTGAGAATAAGATCCCTAGAATGCCTGAAGCCAGGCAGGAATATTTATTAAACCCCTCCATGCTTGTGCCTAGTGCTGGTTCTGCAAAAATATTCAACGATGAATAACAACAAAAACAACTAAAAATGTCAACGCGAGAGCTGCAAATGTAGGTGGGCTTATCTTTAACATGAAGCGCTATCCCCGAATATTCTTTTATTTTTCCTGCTTATGATGGCTCACAGTGAAAAAAATAAAATAAAACACAGTGTGGGAAAAAAAATTGAGCAGCCATGAACTCAGCTGCTCAGTCATTAGGCAAGGGAACTTGGGGGAACTGGAAAGTTGCTTTTAGCACTCTGCAGGAAAAGAAAAAAAAATATTCTGCATTTTTCTCCCCTGCCAATTCTCCTTCATTTTGATGCAGGAGAATTTGCTTTTGATTTCATCTTCCCAAAGCAGAAGAGAATTTCAATGAACTTCTCATGGAGAGAGTACGGAGCCCTTGCATTGTTATGAAATAGCCAAGGAAGCCTGAATGTAAATATCCTGAGTTCCGTTGAACAATCGGGTCTCCAGCGGATTGCAGACTCTCCGATTTCCTACAAGCTAAACTTTGTGAGAGGGTTCCTCCCATTTTGCTTTCTCAGGAAATATAACATTATGGCAGTCATGGGCTCTGCAGAGAGATGAAATACAATAGAAGCCTCCACAATTCCAAATATAAAGCAAGCTCAGAAACGGCGTAATTGAATAATACTCAAATATATATATATATTTTAAAGTTCTCAAGTACGCAGTGGGAAGTGTCTTGGCAACTTTAAAACTTGTGGACTTTTAACTCCCAGAACTCCCTATCCTTTCTGCCTTCTGGAAAGTCGTGAAGATATGACTTTTCTTCCAAGCACTTGACTAGGATACAGATTAAATTAGGAGACTAATAAGTGTTAGTTGGCCTGTCACCTGGTAGGAAGGGTTGTTCTTAGTAGTGGTTTCTAAAACCCTTTACTGTCAGTTTGCATGAAGGTTTGTGCTTGCGTGCGATACTTCTGCACATGCGCAGAAGCGTCCTGGACAGGTGGGCGGAGTCTCCCGCCACTAGCGATACCGGTTCTTAGAACTGGGCTGAACCAGGAACAACCCACCACTGATTGTTCTGGTTTCAATCCTGTCTTTCGTTATTTCTTCTGAGCCATTTTAGGATCACTCTCTACAATAAGTGGTAGTCCTTGACATGATTGTAATGGAGCCTGTAAATTGTAATGGAGCCTGTATGTTGCAAAATGACTTGGTCTCATGACTAACCTGATTTTCGGTTGGTTTTTTTACTGTTACAATACATGCTTGTAATGGGAAAGCTTCATTACATGACTAACTCAATTTTATGATTATTTTATGGAAGATCTTAAGCTAATCACCACAATTATTAAGCAAGGCTGCAGCTGTTAAGCTGATCAATTTGTTTTGTATTTAATTTTGCTGGATGGGCCAGTTTTCAACAAAACCATTGTAAAATGTAGTCATGTGACCATGGGATTCTGCAAAAGCCATAAGAAGGGCCATGTTGCTGAGGGGGCCCAACCATCGTTAATCCAAATCCAGGTTATCAGTCTCGGGCGGTAGGAAAAGCAAGTAGAATGCTTGGCTGCATAGCTAGAGGTATAACAAGCAGGAAGAGGGAGATTGTGATCCTGCTATATAGAGCGCTGGTGAGACCACATTTGGAATACTGTGTTCAGTTCTGGAGACCTCACCTACAAAAAGATATTGACAAAATTGAACTGTCCAAAGACGGGCTACAAGAATGGTGGAAGGTCTTAAGCATAAAACATATGAGGAAAGACTTCATGAACTCAATCTGTATAGTCTGGAGGACAGAAGGAAAAGGGGGGACATGATCGAAACATTGAAATATGTTAAAGGGTTAAATAAGGTTCAGGAGCGATGTTTTTAATAGGAAAGTGAACACAAGAACAAGGGGACACAATCTGAAGTTAGTTGGGGGAAAGATCAAAAGCAACATGAGAAAATATTATTTTACTGAAAGAGTAGTAGATCCTTGGAACAAACTTCCAGCAGACGTGGTTGGTAAATCCACAGTAACTGAATTTAAACATGCCTGGGATAAACATATAGCCATCCTAAGATAAAATACAGGAAATAGTATAAGGGCAGACTAGGTGGACCATGAGGTCTTCTTCTGCCGTCAGTCTTCTATGTTTCTATGTTTTTCAGCTGGTCAAAATTTTGAATTGTCACTAACAATATTTTCTAAAATTGAAAAGATAGATTAGATTAGATTTATTGGATTTATATGCCGCCCCTCTCCGCAGACTCGGGGTGGCTCACAACAATAGTGAAGAACAATACATAATAACAAATCTAATATTTAAAAATTAGATTTTCAATGGTTAGAACCAGTTACGTACAAGGATTTCTGGGGGTGGGGATTAAAGCATACTGATAATAACATTTTGGAATGATGGTGTCGTCACTATCATTTTCAGAAGCTATTAAATCTGATAAACTTAATTTAATTAAATTATAACAATGGAATGTTTCACGTACTTCAGATATACTTTGATCGGAATGTGCATTTGCCTTGATTCAGCCACAGTATCCATGCAATCTATATTTTACAAATGAGAAGACTACTAAATTCCAATAATTAGGCAATATTAATTTTACACAATTTAAAAATTAAGTAACTACTTTGTATTAGAAACATTTAGAAAAGTTCACATGTAACTGATGCTTTGGCTTATTCCTCATATTTCCATGCTGCTCCCATCAGCTCCTTAAGTCCTCTTTATAAGCTTCTACCTTGGTGACAAAAACAGTTTATTTTGAGGAATTGGAGTACACTGTTCCTTCACAGTGTTATGCTCCCTTTGCCAATTGGAGCCAAAGTCATTTTCAAGAAAGTACGCACAAAAAGTTTGAACATGTGGGTGAACTAGCTTTAGACATGAGAAATGATAATGTTTATTTATAAAGAAGCTGACAAAATAGAAGATTACTGGTGCAGATTCTCAATCAGCAAATGAGAAGGTTGTTTTGCAAATTCCCAGACACATTATAATTCTGTCACATAACTCAAGCAGTAGAAAAATAGAGCATGCTTCCTGGGGCAGCTGCCTCTGAGAATTTGTGAAATGCTGAAAAGAGAATACCAGTGAGAAAGCAGCTTCATGTCATAATAATACTATTTATAATATTGTTGTTGTTGTTATTGTTGTTGTTGTTATAGACTTTGCAAGGAAGCTGATGAAACAATTGATCACATCCTCAGCAACTGCAGGAAAATTGCTACAAACAGAAGCAAAACTAGGTGGCCCAGATACTTCATTGGAACCTGTGCCACAACTACCATCCACCAGTGATAAAGAACTGGTGGGATCATAAACATGAGAAAATAGTTGAAAACAAATATGCCAAAATACTTTGGGACTTTCAAATTCAAACGGACAAGGTTTTGGAACATAATACACCAGACCTCATGACTGTGAAAAAGAAAAAAGTGTGGATCATTGATGTCGCCATACCAGGTGACAGCCGAATTGATGGGGGGGGGGGAGAAAACCTTAGCCGATACAAGGATCTTAACATCGAACTACAACGACTCTGGTATAAGCCAGTACAGGTGGTCCCAGTGATAATCAGCACACTGGGTGCTGTGCCAAAAGATCTCAGCTGGCATTTGAAAACTATAAACATTGACAAAATCATGATCATGATCAAATCCAACATATAAATTTCATTTGCTGTGTATTACCGTTTCTTGCAATACTACTACTACTACTACTAATTATTATTATTGTTTTATTGGCAGTTCTGTGTTAGCAAATACTTCAAAAGAAAAGGATTTAGGGGTAGTGATTTCTGACAGTCTCAAAATGGGTGAACAGTGCAGTCAGGCAGTAGGGAAAGCAAGTAGGATGCTTGGCTGCATAGCTAGAGGTATAACAAGCAGGAAGAGGGAGATTATGATCCCGCTATATAGAATGCTGGTGAGACCACATTTGGAGTACTGTGTTCAGTTCTGGAGACCTCACCTACAAAAAGATATTGACAAAATTGAACGGGTCCAAAGACGGGCTACAAGAATGGTGGAAGGTCTTAAGCATAAAACATATCAGGAAAGACTTAATGAACTCAATCTGTATAGTCTGGAGGACAGAAGGAAAAGGGGGGACATGATCGAAACATTTAAATATATTAAAGGGTTAAATAAGGTCCAGGAGGGAAGTGTTTTTAATAGAAAAAGTGAACACAAGAACAAGGGGACACAATCTGAAGTTAGTTGGGGGTAAGATCAAAAGCAACATGAGAAAATATTATTTTACTGAAAGAGTAGTAGATCCTTGGAACAAACTTCCAGCAGACGTGGTAGATAAATCCACAGTAACTGAATTTAAACATGCCTGGGATAAACATATATCCATCCTAAGATAAAATACAGAAAATAGTATAAGGGCAGACTAGATGGACCATGAGGTCTTTTTCTGCCGTCAGACTTCTATGTTTCTATGTTTCTATCTGCGTGCATCATACGAAAATACATCACACAGTCCTAGACACTTGGGAAGTGTTTGACTTGTGATACAAAATCCAACATATAAATTTCATTTGCTGTGTATTACTGTTTCTTGCAATACTACTACTACTACTACTAATTATTATTATTGTTTTTTGTTGTTGTTTGTTGTTGTCGTCGTTATTATTATTATTATTATTATTATTATTATTATTATTATTATTTTATTGGATTTGTATGCCGCCCCTCTCCGTAGACTAAAAAACCTTATTGTAAAACCAAACATACATACATACAAACAAACATATCATGCATAAATTGTAAAGGCCTAGGGGTAAAGAATATCTCAGTTCCCCCATGCCTGACGGCAGAGGTGGGTTTTAAGGAGCTTACGAAAGGTGAGGAGGGTGGGGGCAATTCTAATCTCCGGGGGGAGTTGGTTCCAGAGGGCCGGGGCCGCCACAGAGAAGGCTCTTCCCCTGGGCCCTGCCAAATGACATTGTTTTGTTGACGGGACCTGGAGAAGGCCCACTCTGTGGGACCTAACCGGTCACTGGGATTCGTGCGGCAGAAGGCGGTCTCATAGATACCCTGGTCCGGTGCCATGAAGGGCTTTATAGGTGATGACCAACACTTTGAATTGTGACCGGAAACTGATCGGCAACCAATGCAGACTGCGGAGTGTTGGTGTTACATGGGCATTTTTGGGAAAGCCCATGATTGCTCTCGCAGCTGCATTCTTCACGATCTGAAGTTTCCGAACACTTTTCAAAGGTAGCCCCATGTAGAGAGCATTACAGTAGTCGAGCCTCGAGGTGATGAGGGCATGAGTGATGATGTGAGTTTGACACTCCTGTTATAAACTAAGCTGCTATTGTGGTTGCTTTCTTTTAGATGTTTCATTATACAGCTCTTCTAGCACTGTTGTCTTGCAGAGTTTTCTTTACCAAACAGCCAAGCTCCGATAGCACCAAGGTCCCCCCAGTTCAACCTCGTGCTACCAATATTTTCTACTGCCAATACTAAGCCAGTTACTGTAATTTGGGAATTAATTGTCTTAACTATCCAAGTTAGCTAAAACACCCATGGTCAGTAGAAGACAGGGGAGGGGTCAAAATAGTGAAGGCAGCAGGTATGCAGTGATTGAACCTTAACTGTTTTCTACTGTGTTGCCATCAAACACAAAGACTTTCATTTAATCACCACATTGTAATCTGCATTATTTTTAACACAGAGACAAATATACATCCATGAAATTGTGGTGACCTGCAAATTGTGGTGACCTGAAATTATGCATTAAGTGGGGAATGGGTGAGGGGGAATAAAAAGAAAATGCTACCTAACTATATATTTTATAATTTAGAAGAAATAGTGGGTGTGATGAACTTTCTTTGTGTATGTGCAATGCGGTGTGTGAATTATAGTTTGCTTTAAAATCGGATGTCGAGTCATTTATTATAGCCATTGGAAGAAACATAACATTATGTTATTAGTCCCTCTATATGGGGCAACCTTTAAAAAATGTTTAGAGACCGCAGTTAGTGAAAAATGCAGCTGTGCGAACCATCATGAGACATTCAAGGTAAACCCATATCTCTACACCCAGTAGTGCAGCCAAACTTTTACTGCCACATTGTGGGTGTGGCTTATTTTGTGGGTGTGGCTTGATGGTCATGTGACTGGGTAGGGGTGGCTTGGCGGCCATGTGACCAGGTGGGAGTGGCTTGAACGGTCATCATCGTTCAAGTGAACTGTTAAGTCCTCAACTTACAACCTCACCAGTGTCGCTCTCTGGGATGACAATTTGCTCCGGGTTTCCCGCGCTCTCCTTCCTGGGTCACTCCCTGCCTCAGGTTGGGTAGTTATGTGAATGGGTGCCAATCAGCTGTTGAAAAAAGATGGAGGAGGAAATGGGCCCCTTGTAACTCCTGCCAGTGCTGGTCTCCCTGCCACTTTCCAAGGAAGAGGAGGAGGATGGGAGGGGGGATAGTCAGCTGGAGCTGGACACACAGCTTCATTTCCACCGGTGGAACTGTGTTCCACCCCATCCTGCCTGCTGCCCACCCCTGTCTACACCATTCTGCAAGCTGCATTGGTTACCAGTTGGTCTCTGGACGCAATTTAAAGTGTTGGTCATGATCTATAAAGCCCTACACGGCTTAGGACCACATAAGAGCCTTCTCTGTGGTAGCACCAGCCCTCTGGAATCAACTCTCTCCAGAGATTCGTACTGCCCCCACCCTCCTGGCCTTTTGTAAGGCTTTAAAAACTCATCTTTGCCAGCAGTCTTGGGACTGCTGAGCATTGGTATTCTGAGTGTAAATGGAATGAATATGAGTGACTGTTTTTTAATAATTGGGGTTTTAGACTAATTTTAAATTGTTTTGACCTTGGGTTTCTCACATGTCCTTTTTTGTATTGTTCACGTTTCTAAGACGCTCTGAGTCTAAGGAGAAGGGTGGCATAGAAATTCAAATAATAAATAAATAAATTATATGATGAATATTACTTGGAATATTTCATCAGAGCAAATTATATAAAAATATAAGAAAATAAGTAAAAGGCCAATATAAAACAAACATTAGCTTTCAGAATTTCAAATAATAAATAAATGAAGCTGTTCAAATTTCTTCTAATTATTCCAGAGAATAAGAATCCATTTTAATATGAAAGAAATGAGATGAGTAACATATTTCCACTGACATCCAACAGAGGTTCTGTAGTTTGCATAATTCTCATAAAGCAATACTGTAAAGCAATTGATTTAGTGTATTAAATAAATGATGAAAGTGCAATAAGATGCTGATTATGTGTTGTAAAATATTAATCCTCTGGAAACCTCTCCTATCGGAATGAAATATTATGTTGATAGCACCACACATCAATTTATATTTTATCAATTCAGCTGACTTTACACCACACCCTTAAAATGAGAGCACATTTGGCATGCAAAATCCTTGTAATTCATTTTTCCCTCCATGTTTCTCCTAAGGTGTGATTTTTTGCAGAATATAAAGTAGGGCAGAAATACCATGCTCTTTAGAACACTCAAAGCAAGCCCACTAAATCAAAACAGGGGACTTTATTTGTGGCTTATCTTTTTCGGGTTCTGAAATAAATCAAAGGTCTGAAGCTGAAGCAATCATTTGCACAATATCTTAGATTGTTCATCATGCCTTATTATTTAAAAGAAAGCATAGACCAGATTTCTCCAACTTGGAGCCTTGTAGAGGTATTAGGTTCATAACACTCTGTTAGCATGGCCAAGCTATACTTCAACACAGAAGTGGTTATCAGCCAGTTCGGATCTGTTCACCTGAACTCATAGCAGAAATCACCAGTGGGGCCCCCTGGAATCAGTTCCCCCCGGAGATTTGTACTGCCTTCACCCTCCTAGCCTTCCATAAGATTCTTAAGACTCATTTATGCCACCAAGCTTGGGGCCATTAGATTCTTGCCCCCTGGCCAATGAATGTGTTGAGAAAATGCTGAGAAAATGAAATGAATGTTTTTATGGCTTTTGGAGGGTTTTAGACTTTTAATTAATTAATTGGTTCCAAGATATTGTATATTGTTTATTATATGTTGTGAGCCGCCAGAAGAATTTTGCTTTCAACATTTTTTTTGCATTGTCCAACATATCCTGGATTGCCCACAGGGAAGGCAAATGGCATCACATATCTCCTGATAGTGAGTTCTCATGAACACCAACAACCATATGTATTAGAGCAATTTCCACAGTTTCTAAACTTTGAAAATGCTGATTGAAACTGAAGTCTAGCGAAATCTAAGGCAGAGCTTCAGGAGTCTGCTTTCAAAGCCATCCAATGAGGAAGAAGAATAAGGTGAAATCTGATGTATGCTTACTACTACTAATAATAACAACAACAACAACAACAACAACAACAACAACATCAACAACAACAGCCCCGAGTCTACGGAGAGGGGCGGCATACAAATCCAATAAATAGATAGATAGATAGATAGATAGATAGATAGATAGATAGATAGATAGATAGATAGATAGATAAACAACAATTTTAAGTTTCAAGTTGATTTGTATGCCGTCTCTCTCTGAGGACAACAACAACAACAAAGAGTTAGAAGGGACCTTGAAGGTCATCTAGTCCAACCCCCTGCTTAGGCAGGAATCCCTACACTACTTCAGACAAATGGTTATCCAACATCTTCTTAAAAACTCAAGTGTTGGAGCATTCACAACTTCTGTAGGCAAGCTGTTCCACTGATTAATTGTTCTAACTCTCAGGAAATTTCTCCTTAGTTCTAAGTTACTTCTCTCCTTGTTTAGTTTCCACCCATTGCTTCTTGTTCTACCCTCGGGTGCTTTGGAGAATAGGTTGATTCCCTCTTAGTAATGGTACGACAAAAATGATTTACTGACATGATTAACAGACTTGCACCACAGGTCATGACATTATTACAAAAATGTTACATTTGTGCAAGAATGTTGTGATAGATGTATCATTTTGGTACCATTGTGACTTGCTATATATGTCCATGGCTATTTTGTAGCAATCCTGATACCATCATGGCATTGGACCAGAATATCTCCGGGACCACCTTCAGCCACATGAATCCCAGTGACCGGTTAGGTCCCACAGAGTTGGCCTTCTCCGGGTCCCATCAACTAAACAATGTCGTTTGGCAGGACCCAGGAGAAGAGCCTTCTCTGTGGTGGCCCCGACCCTCTGGAACCAGCTCCCCCCAGATATCAGAGTTGCCCCCACCCTCCTTGCCTTTCGCAAGCTCCTTAAAACCCACCTCTGTCGTCAGGCATGGGGGAATTGAAATTTTCCCCTTCCCCCTAGGCTTATAGAATTTATACATGTTATGCTTGTATGTATGATTGGTTCTTTAAATTGGGTTTTTTTTAGATTATTTTTAATATTAGATTTGTTCACACTGTCTTTTTTATTGTTGTTAGCCGGCCCGAGTCTTCGGAGAGGGGCGGCATACAAATCTAATAAATACAAATACAAATCACTTTATCATCATCATCAATAAGAGTAAAAATGAGGATGAGGTTGAAAATGAGGATGGTGATGGTGGTGGTGATGAAGATGGTGATGATAGCAATAGCAATAGCACAGTGCTTTACAATCCTCTCTAAGTGGTCTACAGAGTCAGCATATTGTCCTCAACAGTTTGGGTCTTCATTTTACCCACCTCAGAAAGATGAGTCAACCTGGAGCCTGTTGAGATTCAAACTGCCAAATTGCAGGCAGCCAGTAACCAACCAACAGAAGTAGCCTGCAGTACTACAATCTAACTACTGTGCCACCAGAGTTCATATGATGAATAAGGATAGGCAATAAATGCAACTTCTGCCATATTGAAATAAAATATATCTGATTTAGCTGAATTTATCTTTTTAACTTAAGGTTAACCTTGGCAGTTTCTAAAGTTTTTGAAAGGTGATGAGGCTTGGAAATCTTTTGTAGATTATAAAGAAAGGGTGTCCACAGCTCACAAAACTAATATCATTATCAAGAAGGCATGCTTAAAGAGGAGTGTTGGGCGAACCGAACTTGCAAAGTTTGGGTTCATGCCGAACTTTGCAGTGTTCGGCATGCCGACCCCAAACCCAAACTTTTTTAAAAGTTCGGGAAAAGTTCGGGTTCGGACGAACACAGCAAAATGCCACCGCCCGGGAGGAGAGTTGGGTATCCCATCATGGGATTTTCCACCTCCTTTTGCTTGCAGCGCTGCAAGCAAAAGGAGGTGGGAAATCCCACAAAGGGATTCCAGGGGCAGGGCTTTGACGTCACGGAGACTACTTCCTGACTGGCTGAAACAGGGAGGAAGGAGTCTCCGTGACGTCAAAACCCCGCCCCAGGAATCCCTTTGTGGGATTTCCCACCTCCTTTTGCTTGCAGCACTGCTGCAGCATCCTTTTCTGTAAAAATAAAAGAAAGCAAAAGGAGGTGGGGAATTCCCCACCTCCTTGTTTATTTTTACAGAAAAGGACGCCGCAGCGGCTTGCTGCAAGCAAAAGTCCGGGTTCAGGTTTGGGTTCGGGTTTGGCGAACTCACTCGAACTTCATGGCAAAGTTTGGGTGAGTTCGCCGAACCCAAACTTCATTGGGTTCACCCAACACTAGTGATGGGCAAACTGAACCCACACAATTCGGGTCTGTACCGAATTTTGCGGGGTTCGCTATGCCGAACACAAACCCGATTTTTTTTCAAACTTCAGGCAAATTCGGTGTTGTGTTCAGCGTTCGAAGCTTTGACGTCACCGTCAGGTTGCTAAGGACACCAAGGTGATCACTTCCTGGATTCCATTAGCAACCTGCCAGTGACATCAAAGCTCCACCCCCAGAATCTCTTTGTGGGAGGGATTCCCCAGCTCCTTCGAAGGGAGGTCTTTACGTAAAAATAAACATTGTTATTTTTACGAAAAAGGATGCCGCAGTGGCACTGCAAGCAAAGGGTGGTCCTTTCACGTAAAATAAACATGTTTATTTTTATGTGAAAGGACAGCCCTTTGCTTGCAGCGCTATAGCAAAATTCAGTTTTTAAAATTGGACTGACAATTCATAGCTAAGGAATATTTGGAATCAAATTGCAGACATTGAAGCAGATACTTTTCTAAACTAGAAGGAATCACTTGGACCTTAATATAAAGGAATAGGGCACTGCATCCCTAAGGAGAAGCCATTTTTAAAATTGCAATACAAATTTTGGGTAAAGCTGAAATTTTATGATAAAGGTCTCCTATCTACTCAATAGTACAAATCTAAATTGAAAGAAGGAATAAAAATGCAATTGCTAGCTGTAGCTAGCAGCACCTGCTATGACTTACTAATGAGTTTTCTTCCAATATTTCACATTAAAGTCCACTACTAGTTTTGTCTTTTAATAGTAAAGAGGAATTATTATATAAATAATCTTCTAAGCAGACCTTATAATTTATTCAGAATTTTCCCTGCAACTTTTTTTTGTAATCATGCTATTATTATTATTACATTTGTGTTAATTAATAAGGTGTCAAATGGGAGCCTGATGCAGTGCAAAAGCCGCAGTCTGGCACTTAGATAATTCTATTTAAAACATATTGTTTAAATTTGTCCTTCAGATAGATGAGAAAGCAATGTTGCCTGTAGGAATGAAGTCAAAGCATTTAGTTTTGAGAAGGCTGTGTTAAAGTGAGATATGATCATGCGGTACACAAAAATGGGAGTGAATGATTATACACAAAGCCAAAGCCCACTGCAAAAACATTGCCAAAAAGGCATTAAGAGTTATTAACCTAATCTTATATAGCTTCTTCTCCGGTATTATCACACTGCTAACCAGAGCATACAAAACATTTGCCAGACCAATCCTTGAATACAGTTCATCTGTCTAGAACCCACATCGTATATTGGACATAAATACATTAGAAAGTGCCCAGAGATAGTTTACAAGAAGAGCCTTCCATTCCTCGACCCGTAACAGTATACTTTACCCAACCAGACTTGAAGTCCTGGGCTTAGAAAGCTTAGAACTATGTCGCCTTCGGCACGACATAAGCATAGCTCATAAAATTACCTCCTATAACATCCTTCCTGTGAATGTCTTTTTCAGCTTCAACCACAACAATACACGAGCATACAACAGATACAAACTCAAAGTGAACTGCTCCAAACTTACCTATAATTATATGCATTCCTAAAATCCAACACAAGGTTCACTTAACAGCTACCCTGTTTCCACAAAAATAAGACAGTGTCTTATATTAATTTTTGCTCCCAAAGATGTGCTATGCCTTATTTTCAGGGGATGTCTTCTTCTTTTTTCAATGAAGAAGAATTCACATTTATTGCTGAACAAAAAAAAATGAGCATTTATTATATACTGTACAGTAGTTGTCATCACAAACCAGCATAACCAGACAAACTGTGAATCCTATCAAGAATTTCTTACTACTACCGTACCCTTATTTCCATGTACAACAATTATACTTTCTTCAAATATATGTTATATATGTTTTGTTCGGGAATGCTGCGAAATGAAACGTCTCCTATGTCTTACTTTCGGGGGATGCCTTATAGTAGGAAATTCCACAAAATCTCTCCTATGTCTTACTTTCGGGGGTGACTTATTTTTGGGGAAACAGTATGTTTATTATTTATTTATTGAATTTATTTATTGAATGTGTTTATTTGCTTATTTGTTTGTTTAATTTATATTGCCACCTATTTGCCCACAGCGACTCAAGACAGCTTACAAAATATATGTTATTCAGCTTATGACCACAATTGAACCCAAAATTTCTGCTGCTAAGTGAGACATTTCTTAAGTGAGTTTGCCCCATTAAGTGAATCACTGCAGGTGTTAAATTAGAAACAAGGTTGTTAAGCGCATATGGTTCCCCAAGGACTTTGATTGTCAGAAGGTCACAAAAGGGGATCACATGATCCCAAGACACTGCAACCATCATAAATATGAGTCTGAATTTGGATCACATGAGCACGGCGATGCTTCAACAGTTGTAAGTGTGAAAAAGCATCATAAGTCACTTTTTTCAGTGTTGTTGTAACTTCAGTCACTGTATGAATGAACTGTTGTTAATTGAGGATGTTCTGTCGGGCTCTCTGGTACATTCCTCCCAAAAATTCACAGGTACAAATTTCACACACACACACGTTTGAAAATTCAAAACAATGTTCTTTATAATGAAAATTCACTTAAACCAAGCCCTCTTTTGGTATAGCAAAGAGCACTCGTCTCCAAACAAACTGGTTCTGTGATACTTAGCTTGCAGCTGTGAGGCAATTCACAGTCCTTCTTCTTTCACAAAGTGAAACACACTTTGCCCTGGTTTAGTTTCAAAGCGGGGGAAAATTCAGCACACAAAAGGTCAAAGTCAGTAAAGCAGGCACGAAACACAACGATCAGATAATCCTCCACAATGGCCAAACCCACAGGCTGCTATTTATAGCAGCCTCATTAATTACCACAGCCCCATCCAACCACAGGTGGCCTCATTTTCTTTGATAATAATCTCTCAGTTGTTGTTGCCTATGCATTGCTATCCACATGCGTGGCTGTATCATTAACTCTTGTTCTGAATCCAAGGAGGAGCTAGATAAGTGATCTCCTTCTGAACTGTCTGCCACACTCTCCTCCTCCCTGTCACTCATGTCTTCTTGGTCAGAGGAGCCTTCATCAGCAGATTCCACCGGGGGCAAAACAGGCCTGCAGCATGTGGATGTCTCCCCCACATCCACAGTCCTTGGGGCAGGAGCTGGGCCAGAGCTAACCACAACAGAGGATAACCTGTAAATTATAATGTAGATCGATTAAAGTTAGTGGCTACCCAGCAAACTTCAAATAATATCAATTGATGTTCCTTTCATAGACTCGAAGTTAGAAGGCACCGAAGAATTTTATGGCAAATTTCAAAAAAGGATGAACAGGTGATAAGTATGCAAAAACATGCAGAAATGAAAGAAGCTGTAATTGCAAGATGATTTGTAGTGGGTAAATGCAATAACGCCGAAGATGAATAAATAGAGTTTAGGGGGGAAGATTTCTTTTTACAATCAGCAACTGCCTCAGTTATACAGTGGAACCCCGACATAAGAGCTGCTCTACTTAAGAGCAACTCGAGATAAGAGCTGGGAGGGGAGAGATATTTTTGTTCTACTTACAAGCCCAAATTCGGGATACAAGCGCCAAGGAGCTGTCTCCTGAAGCCAAACGCTAACTTCCGCGTTCGGCTTCAGGAGACAGCTGCGAAGCGGCGCGCGTGTTTTAAAAGGTTGCAGCCGGCCTGGGGGGCTCGGGGGGGGTGCTTGCAGCTTTCTTTCTTGCTCTTTTTCTTTCTCTCTTTTACCTTCCCTTCCTCTATTTCTTCTTTTCTTTCTCCTTCCCACCTTCTTCCCTCCCTCCCTCCCTTCACTCATTCCTCTCTTACTCTCCCCTTTCATAAGTTTCCTTGCTTCCTTCCTCTGTTCCTGTCCCTTCCCCCTTTCTTTCTTTCTTTCTTTCTTTCTTTCTTGCTCTTTTTCTTTCTCTCTTTTACCTTCCATTCCTCTATTTCTTCTTTTCTTTCTCCTTCCCACCTTCTTCCCTCCCTCCCTCCCTTCACTCATTCCTCTCTTACTCTCCCCTTTCATAAGTTTCCTTGCTTCCTTCCTCTGTTCCTGTCCCTTCCCCCTTTCTTTCTTTCTTTCTTTCTTTCTTGCTTGCTTTCTTGCTCTTTTTCTTTCTCTCTTTTACCTTCCCTTCCTCTATTTCTTCTTTTCTTTCTCCTTCCCACCTTCTTCCCTCCCTCCCTCCCTTCACTCATTCCTCTCTTACTCTCCCCTTTCATAAGTTTCCTTGCTTCCTTCCTCTGTTCCTGTCCCTTCCCTCTTTCCTTCCTTCCTTCCCACCCTCCGTCCATTCATTCACCCATTCCTCTCTTGATCGCTTAAAGCCGGTCCCTGGTGCAAAAAGGGTTGGGGACCTCTGTCCTACAGGATTGGGTGGCAGAGAAGTTGAACATATGTAAATTTAAAAGTTTAAGAAAGTTTACAAGTTAAGTGAAAGAAACTTCATTATTCATTTATATGTACATGTACATTTCTTCATTAAAAACATGTCTTTCTGCATAATTTAGACTAACTTTGTGAGTTTTTTGAGGGCTGGAACCAATTAAAATTATTTACATTAATTCCTATGGGGAAAAGTCGTTCGAGATAAGAGCTGCTCGACTTAAGAGCCCAGGTCCGGAACGAATTAAACTCGTATCTCGAGGTACCACTGTATATGGAAATTACCAAATGGCCAATAACATAATGAATTTGACTACACTATAGGACATAGAATTTGAGAAATGAAACCAAGATCAATCTAAGTATGGACATTGCAGCAGACCATATGCTATGGGGGTCAAACGCACAGATTAAACTTATAACATTAAAGTTAGTGTACCTCTCTCAAAAAAAATTACATAGAGTATTGTAAGACATGTTAAAATTTTCAATTTTTAATTCCCAAAACATTAGGGGTACTCAAATGTTGTGACATACCTTGGGGATTGTAAAGATCCTTTGACTGCTTTAATACTTTAATATTTACCAGAGTTTACAAAACTTTTGCCAGACCCATCCTCGAATACAGCTCGTACCCATATCGCATCTCAGACATTAACACCCTTGAAAATGTCCAAAGACACTTCACCAGAAGAGCCCTTCACTCCTCCACTCGAAATAGAATACCCTACGAGACTAGACTTTCAATCCTGGGCCTAGAAAGTTTAGAACTAAGACGCCTTAAAGAAGATCTAAGTATTGCCCACAAGATCATATACTGCAATGTCCTGCCTGTCGGCAACTACTTCAGCTTTAACCACAACAACACAGCTCATAAGTTCTTGCGGGACCAGTGTGATTTTGCTGCTGCACCTGTGGAGGTAGCAAAATTGCACCCATGTTTCGGCGAGGCTTTACCTGCGGCTCCGTGCACGATTTTGCTACCTTCACATGTGTAGCAGCAAAACCGCACTGTTCCCGCAAGAACTTATGAGCTGCAGCGGCGAGTGCAATTTAGCGTTCCGGCTCATAGCCCACCGCTGATAGAAATGGACCATTCTACAACGGCACCATCTAAGCCAGTGATGGCGAACCAAAAGGATGTGCATGCACAGTGCCACCCATGCAAGTGCACAACCCCCACTTGCGAGCTGTGGCAGTGAGCGCAATTTAGCATTCTGGCTTGTAGCGTACTGCTGATTTCTATCCTCTCTTTGCCTGTGGTTTGTATCTTTGGTTGTTTGTAGCATTTATTCATACATTTCTGTATATTTTTGTCTCTTGTCTTTGCACTTACTGTTTTATCTGATCGTTGACTGAGCCCAGAGTCACTTTTAGTGAGATGGGCAGCTGTATGAATTCTATTAATAAACACATAAGCAACTTAAACTGATGTTACAAGATTACTCTAATGTCTATTGATGACAAGCAATGCTTGCCACTTGTCTAGATAGCGCCAAAAGGCAGAATATCTTAACTCTAAATAGGTGTGTCAGAGGAACCTTTACAGTGAAGGAGAAGCTAATATAAGAACAGAACGGTTTTGAACAGGAAAGGGAAAGAGAACTACATATTATCACAAAGCTATTCAATTTATGAAGCGCAGAGATCAGATTGGGGGGGGAAACGACAGCTGAAATCAAATAGGTAGAAACACTAACAGTTTGATGTATTACTTTGTTGGCTGAAATAAACAAGGTTTAAAAGAGCTCCCTATGAAATTAAAATGAACCCTGCATTGTCAGTCTGGATTCATTTTTAATGAATACTGGCTCCTCAATCTGGGTTCATGTTTTAAATATTAAAATCAGCCAAGATGCATAGAAGATGTATCCCTTACCACAAAGACATGAAAGTAGCTTTGTTTCTTTGGGTTCATGAATAAAGGTGGAGCGTATACTAGATTAAAAAAAACTTTAATCCTAGGGAGAAAAATAATAACAAATTTAAGTAAGATCATTTGACTGGTCATCTGCTAACCTGCAGATAAGATCATTAACTAGTTATGGATCAATTCTGCAGGTAAGCCTATGAAGGGTCAAAGTTCCAACCTACCTGGAAAAAGGTACCATATTTTTGGAGTATAAGACACACTGGAATATAAAATGCACCTTAGTTTTTTGGGAGGAAAATAGGGAAAAGAATCTGCTTACCAGGTATTCTGGTTAGTGTCCTTAGCCAGCACATTATTTTATCCCCTGGTTAGGGCTTTTAAAAAACTTTAATCAGAGAGTAACAATGAATGAGATTACAAGCCAGTAAGAGCTGGGAGCATCATTAGCACCTGGAAAGAAACATTCAGAGCAAGTAGAGCAATGGAAAAAAACCCTGCAAAGACTTAGGGCTTGGAAAACATTCTTCGCAGAGAGTAACAATGAAAGAGCTTGCAAGCCAGTAAGAGCTGGGAACATGGTTAGCACCTGGTTAGGGCTGGAAAGAAACATTTAGAGCAAGTAAAGCAATGGAAAAAAAACCCTGCAAGGACTTAGGGCTTGGAAAACATTCTTCACAGAGAGAAACAATAAAAGAGCCTGCAAGGTAAGAGCTGGGAAGATTGTTGAGAGCTAGTTAGGGCTGGTGATGGTTTTGCCAAAAAACTGAAAGCTACTTTACAGCAAAATAGCCCCATAGCAAACAATGGAATTGATTAAGAATACAATGGTACCTTTTTGTAACAGATTAACAGAATTGGAAGGTAGATCACCTAATCCCTGCCCAAGCAGAAGACCCTATCACTATTCCTTACAAATGGCAGAGCTGTCTCTTCTCGAAAGCCTCCAGTAATAAAGTTCCCAGAACATCTGAAGGCAAGATGTTTCATTGGTTGATTGTTCTCACTGTCACAAAATTCCTCCTTATTTCTAGGTTGAATCTCTTCATGATCAGTTTCCATCCATTATTCTTTGACTGGACTTCAGATGTTTGGGGGGGGGGGGAAGCTGACCCACTCTTCTTTGGAATAGCCTTCAAATATTGGAACACTGCTATCATGTCTCCTTGGTACCCAACAACTTTGAAACTCATCAAATTTGGTACTCAATGCAGTTTAACATGAAAATTGTGCCCCTGTTGGTTTGATACCCAACATACAAGGTAGAATTTGTCAATGTCTGCTGCTTTATGACTCACTGCATTATTCCTTATGGAAAAATTTTGTTTGGTATTCATCGATTTTGGAACTTATCATACCTCCTAGAATCAATTAACTGATGAAGTACCATTGTACTGCAAAAAAGCTTGCAGGTTCTATTACAATTGTATATGGAGGACTACCTGTACACTTGTACAATAGTCTTTAACAAAGATAAGAATAATTAGATCAAATAGTATTTCTAACTAGTGATGTTCACAGTAATAGTATTAGATGAGCTGTAAATTGTTATGTATGGGCATTTGTCTGCTTATTATCATGACATCAACTCAATGTGATGGCATCTAATTAACCAATCAATCTAATCCAATATTGTTTTCTGCACAAAGAAAAAAGCTCATATTTATAGGAAAATCCTCCAGAGTATGTGGAAGTAATAAGTTTCAATATATGAAATATAAACTTCTATCTGGGAAGCAAACATTTCACTTTACCTATCATGGCAATTTGCACTTGATAGAGAGGGTGGACTTTTTGCTTTTTTACAGCAAAAAAAGAGTTAGAAAGTAATTGGTCATGTGGGTGATCTGATTTACAGGCATTACTTATTTTATTTATTATTTATTTATTGGATTTATATGCTGCCCCTGTTCGAGGACTCGGGGCAGCTTACAGCATATAAAAATAAAACAGTACAATACAATGTCCTAATACAAGTTAATCCAATTAATTAATTAATTATGATTGTAATGGGAGAGGACTACCCATATTTTCATAACATTTTGTTCAATTGCAGAAACATCTCAATCATCATATTATTGCTTGCCTGAATGAAAATCCTAAATTTGGACATGTATAAAGTCTAAGATTCTGAGTCAGAATTGAAGAAAGGTGGTGGTGGAGCCATGGCCGAGCTCATGGTTGCTTTCGCGGGAGTTCGACCTCCTTGTCGCCACTGTTAAATCACCACTCAGAGTCTGGTTGAACCAATTCTTCATTTATTGAAGTGCTGAGACAGAGTAACGCTCGATCACGAAGTAACTTCCCAACTGGGGCAACGGTGTAACCGTTGCCCTATTTATACTGTTACAAAACTGCAGGCTTTTGCTAACTGACAATATTTAACTTTCGCGGCTATTTTCCAATAGCCGCGTTTTAACCAATCAACGAATTTCTTACAATATTTTAAACAAACACAACAAGAAGGGTCCAGAAATACTTCACAAGAACAGTTCTTCACTCCTCCACTCTCAATAAAATATCTTATTCCACCTGACTTGAAATGCTGTGATTAGACAATTTACAACTACATCACCTCTGATCTGATCTAAATGTAGCTCATAAAATCATATACCAAAATATCCTTCCTGTCAATGATTACTTCACCTTCAACCTCATCAATACATGAGCACATAATAGATTCAAACTAAATGTAAACCGTTCCAAACTCGACTGCATAAAATACGACTTCAGCAATAGAGTGATCAATACCTGGAATGTACTACCTGACTCTGTGGTTTCTTCCCCAAATCTGGTGAAGGGCTACCAAAACTTTCACTACCACACTGTGGGCGTGGCTTATGCAGGATGCCCTGCATTTTCTTTCAACATCTTTCAGTGCAAATTGGGTGCTCTGGGGTGGAGCTCAATTTTCGCTACCCCACTGCGTTCCCCCACATCCGGGCAGTAGCCCACCCCTGCCCAAATCCTCAAAAAATGAATCTTAGACTGTCTACAGTCGACCTCTCCCTGTTTCTAAGAGGTCCGTAAGGGGCTTGCATAAGCACACCACTGTGCCTAATGCCTCTGCCCTATTGTCCTATTGTCCTCTTTTATCGTAACTTTTTTTTACTTATGTTATGTTTATACAAACTACTACTATCCTATACATGTTTTGATAAATAAAATAAAATAAAATAAAATAAAATAAAATAAAATAAAATAAAATAAAATAAAATAAAATAAAATAAAATAAAATAAAATAAAATAAAATAAAATAAAATAAAATAAAATAAAAAAATAAAATAAAATAAAATAAAATAAAATAAAATAAAATAAAATAAAATAAAATAAAATAAAATAAAATAAAATAAAATAAAATAAAATAAAATAAAATAAAATAAAATAAAATAAAATAAAATAAAATAAAATAAAATAAAATAAAATAAAATAAAATAAAATAAAATAAAATAAAATAAAATAAAATAAAATAAAATAAAATAAAATAAAATAAAATAAAATAAAATAAAATAAAATAAAATAAAATAAAATAAAATAAAATAAAATAAAATAAAATAAAATAAAATAAAATAAAATAAAATAAAATAAAATAAAATAAAATAAAATAAAATAAAATAAAATAAAATAAAATAAAATAAAATAAAATAAAATAAAATAAAATAAAATAAAATAAAATAAAATAAAATAAAATAAAATAAAATAAAATAAAATAAAATAAAATAAAATAAAATAAAATAAAATAAAATAAAATAAAATAAAATAAAATAAAATAAAATAAAATAAAATAAAATAAAATAAAATAAAATAAAATAAAATAAAATAAAATAAAATAAAATAAAATAAAATAAAATAAAATAAAATAAAATAAAATAAAATAAAATAAAATAAAATAAAAAATAAAGATGCTATAGTGACACAGAAACAGTCGCCCATTGCATTTAGATTGGATTATGGGGATTATCATGTTATGTACATTTTTTAAAGAAATTGAGTATACTGTATATTACAATTATTGAGAAAGTGCTGCAGAAAATCCTGCCTTGTGGTTAAATGTAATGAATCCTGCAACAACCTATAGTATTCAAAATGATTAATAATCATGAAATATAAAATAATATTTTGAAACTTGACCATCTTGCCATTTACTTTGAAAAATTGTTACTCCAATCACAATGACTAACTAATCATCTTTGGCATTTGAAAGCAACAAGACAGCGGACATTGTAAAATGGAGTGAGCCATGAATATCTAGAATTGTTCCAGGTATATATATATTTTCCCAAAGAAACCACAACTTCTGAAGCCAAGCTGTTCCATTTGTTAATTTTTCTCACTGCTAGAAAATTTCTCCTTAGTTCCAGGTTGCTGCTCTCTTTGATTAGTTTACACCCATTAATTCTTGTCTTGCCTTTTGGTGCTTTGTTGAATAGGTTGACCCCGTCTTTTCTGTGGTAGCTCTTTAAATATCGAAACACTGCTATCATGTCACCCTTAGCCCTTCGAGACTAAATTGCAACTATAGCCAACTTATGGTGCATAAGCACATCAGCGTGCCTACCGTCATTGTCCTACTGTCTCCATTCATTCGTATCCATTTCCTGTGTTCATATCCAAGGTTATACTTAAATCTGTTATCTCGTACATGTTTAACAAACTATATAAATAAATAAACAAATAAACAATTTTTCATCCATTTTCAGAGACCAGTGGAGTTAAGAAGTGGGTTTAGTGAAATGATTTGTATGACATTTCACAAAAAAAGTATGCATGACATTCATAAAAATGCAAAACAAAAATAAGGGACCAATATGTTTGGCCTCTTCTACTCTGAGGTCACGAGAGTTATCTTCTGGTATGAAGGGCAGCTAATAAATTTTACAAATAAATCAATAAATAAATACTCTAGGGACTCTCCAGGGTCACAAAAGGCATGCTGATGAGTCATGTACAACCCAAGACCTCACATTTTGTACCCTCACCTTTAAATATGAATAATGAAAAATGAGAAGAAAAAAAAGCATGAACGAAAGGCTGAGGGTTATTTTTTTTACATAAAATGATGAGTTTCTTCAGCAAAGGGCTCTTAAAAAAATAAAATCCTCTTTGCATTAACTTTCAGTAAAAGTTGTGATATCCTTAAAGGCTAATGAAAAAATAATATGCTTCACCTTCATTAGCATATTCTGAACCTAAATAATGAGTAGAAATTGAAGCAGCTTCAGTGAATTAAAGTGAACTGTGGGAGGACCTTAGAAGTTCACTAGCAACACAATGACCTCACTCCATAAAATCTTTGGATCTTTCACAAGCAGAAATAAAACTACAGTGATACCTTGTCTTACAAACTTAATTGGTTCCAGGACGAGGTTCTTAAGGTGAAAAGTTTGTAAGATGAAACAATGTTTCCCATAGGAATCAATGGAAAAGCGATTAATGTGTGCAAGCCCAAAATTCACCCTTTTTGCCAGCCGATGTGCCCGTTTTTGCATTGCTGGGATTCCCCTGAGGCTCCCCTCCATGGGAAAACCCACCTCCGGACTTCTGTGTTTTTGTGATGCTGCAGGGTAATCCCAGCAGGGGAATCCCAGCATCGCAAAAATGAGAGCTTCACTGGCAACGGAAGTCCGGAGGGAGCATCAGTGAAATTGCAGCATCGCAAAAACACCAAAGTCCTCGAAACCCCACCTCCGGACTTCTGTGTTTTTGCGATGCTGCAGGGGAATCCCAGCAGGGGAATCTCAGCATCGCAAAAATGAGAAGTTCACTGGCAAGGGAAGTCCGGAGGGAGCATCAGTGAAATCGCAGCATCGCAAAAACACCAAAGTCCTCGAAACCCCACCTCTGGACCTCTGTGTTTTTGCGATGCTGTAATTTCACTGAGGCTCCCCTCGCTGAAAAACCCCACCTCCGGACTTCCATTGCCAGCGAAGCACCCGTTTTTGTACTGCTGGGAATCCCCTGCTGGGATTTCCCTGCAGCATCACAAAAACGTGGAAGTCCGGAGGTGGGGTTTCCCATGGAGGGGAGCCTCAGGGGAATCCAAGCAGCGCAAAAACAGGTGCTTTGCTGGCAACGGAAGTCTGGAGGCAGGGCATCCCAGCGGCAGTGGGTTTGTAAGGTGAAAATAGTTTGTAAGAAGAGGCAAAAAAAATATTAAACCCCGGGTTTGTATCTCAAAAAGTTTGTATGACGAGGCGTTTGTAAGATGAGGTATCACTGTACTTTCTGCAGACTGCTACTGAGATGTTTTTCTTGGCTGTCCTCTCCCCACCCACTACCCCATTTGATTAAACTCACTAACAGTGTCTGCTAATCTTTCTAGCTTGCCAAATAGTTGCATTTAATAGTTAACATACAAGGTGTCTTTTAAAACCCTGAATGAATTGTTGCAGCTTTAACTATTTAGTCATGCCAGACACTGACCATTTTATAGGCAAGTCCTCTCCATGAGACCCTATCAAGTACAGCTTCTTTCAATTGTTGACCGTTCAACCTTGCATCACATTTGATGTCTCGGACTTGATGTAATTCCTCAAATTGGTTTCACAATATCATGTGGCAGGGTATTCCACAGGCAGAGGAGGGTTCCACTTATCTTCCCTACTGGTTTGAATTACAGCGCATCATGACTGTTCTGGTTTCTGGTAGAAGTTTAGTAATTACAAATAACTCTCATTAAACGCATCATTTCATGAATAAAGCAACTCCGTTTATTTCTCTGCTCTCCTGTACTTCAACACATTCCAGACATCACTCAGTCCGTTATCTCTCTCTTAGCCGCATTCCTCATATTCCTTTTCCTGCTTCACTTAGACAAGATTTATTTCCCCAACTACATAGCTTTAAAAGCAACAGCACTGACTAAATACAATATAAAATACTTTGGCTTACTTTAGCGTGGCGAAAACACATTCATATTTCTTTTCAGCAACGTTGAAACTCCACCCTTCTTCTCCACTAGCCCCCTGATGTGCCAATTACCTCACTACAATATTTAACCCATTCCTCTCCTTAATATCTTCTTCCAGACCTTTGCTCTCTACGTTTCTGAATCCTTCTGAATTTAGGATTAACCCAGCGAGCATTTGATTCTCCCTCACTAGATCCTGAACTCATAGCCCCATCCTGTGGCTGGCCTCCCACCTGTTCTACTACCTGTAACCCCGGGCCCACCACTACTTCATAAACACTATCTGAATCCGAGTCCTCAATATCTTCATCATCCTCCAACTGATCAGGAGTATGTACAACAATGACTCCCTCACCATATCATGCAAAACACCTGGAAATGATACTCTGTGCATACGCAAAAGTGTTTTCATTATTTCATCATTAGATTAGCTCGTGATTAGATTGGACTTGCTTTGATCCACAGGCCACAAAAAGATTTTTCCAACCCCACTATGAAGAAACAAAAACAGAAACCTGTTATGCAGGTGCTATACTTTTCAGGCTTTCTGTTCTATACATAGAAATGTTTAAAAAGACCCCAAAATGGGTATTTAAAAATACCCCCTCCAAAAAAATGTTTAAAAAGACCCCAAAATATATAAAGTGTGCACAGATGCTAAAGTTCTGAAAAAATGCAAGATATGTTTCATTATATTATAAAAAAGAGAAAAAAAGAATTTTGCTGGTAGTGAGATTGTGAGAATGTCATAGAAGGATCAGCAATATGCCCAGAGCAACATAGCAGCATTCTCCCAGACAAGATTCTTAGAAGAGAAAGTATCCAACAAATCCTATTTTTAATAATAACAGATGACCAAAAATGGAGAAGTGATTCAAATATTTCTACGGTGATTTTTAAAAAATGGAACGACAATCTAATGCAATTTGGAAAGAAATAAATTGAATCGAACAGCGGTGTTTCTACATGTACAAATAACAGCTTCCACGAAAACATGAATTAAATACGTCAGTATAGATCTGGGGGGAAAATATTGCTATATAAAAAGTCCACC
Source organism: Erythrolamprus reginae (assembly GCF_031021105.1). Taxonomy (NCBI): domain Eukaryota; kingdom Metazoa; phylum Chordata; class Lepidosauria; order Squamata; family Dipsadidae; genus Erythrolamprus; species Erythrolamprus reginae. The sequence continues at coordinate 20,719,892 of NC_091952.1, read as the reverse complement.
TCATAAGAAAACAGAACCTACACCCAGTAGGAGCACTGAGATAAAAACAAATTCAGATGTAACAACCAGCTAAATTATTAAAAAAAAAACTTTTCACAGTGTTTTCTGTTTGAATTTATTTTATTTGGTTTCTCTCCCACACTTTCTTTCTTTCTTTCTTTCTTTCTTTCTTTCTTTCTTTCTTTCTTTCTTTCTGTTGTGGTTAGCTCTGGCCCAGCTCCTGCCCCAAGGACTGTGGATGTGGGAGAGACATCCACATGCTGCAGGTCTGTTTTGCCCCCGGTGGAATCTGCTGATGAAGGCTCCTCTGACCAAGAAGACATGAGTGACAGAGAGGAGGAGAGTGTGGCAGACAGCTCAGAAGGAGATCAATTATCTAGCTCCTCCTTGGATTCAGAACAAGAGTTAATGATACAGCCACGCATGAGGAGAGCGATGCATAGGCAACAACAACTGAGAGATTATTATCTAAGAAAATGAGGCCACCTGTGGTTGGGTGGGGCTGTGGTAATTAGTGAGGCTGCTATAAATAGCAGCCTGTGGGTTTGGCCATTGTGGAGGATTATCTGATCGTTGTGTTTCGTGACTGCTTTACTGACTTTGACCTTTTGTGTGCTGATTTTTCCCTGCTTTGAAACTAAACCAGAGCAAAGTGTGTTTCACTTTGTGAAAGAAAAAGGACTGTGAATTGCCTCACAGCTGCAAGCTAAGTATCACAGAACTGATAAGGGACTTGTGCAAATTACCAGTTTGTTTGGAGACCAGTGCTCTTTGCTATACCAAAAGAGGGCTTAGTTTAAGTGACTTTTCATTATAAAGAACATTGTTTTGAATTTTCAAACGGGTTTGTGTCTGAAATTTGTACCTGTGAATTTTTGGGAAGAGTCTACCAGAGAGCCCAACAGAACACTTTCTTTCTTTCTTCAATTTTTATGCCGCCCTTCTCCTTAGACTCAGGGTGGCTTACAACATGTTAGCAATAGCACTTTTTAACAGCCAGCATATTGCCCCCACAATCCAGGTCCTCATTTTAACTACCTCGGAAGGATGGAAGGCTGAGTCAATCTTGAGCCGGTGATGAGATTTGAACCGCTGATCTACAGATCTATAGTCAGCTTCAGTGGCCTGCAGTACAGCGCTCTAACTGCTGTGCCACCCTGGCTCATCCTTCTGTTTCTGCTGCTTGTTTTCTTCTCCACTTCCAGTTGTATCATTTGGTGGTGAATATGACAAATAGAAATGTCACTAGAGACCAGGTCATTCTTATTTGATTGTGCATCATTTATGATAATCAATTCATATATGGTCAAAATACCTGTACAATGTCCAGATATATGCACAGAGGCAGTGCAGAATCCTTTCATTAATTGGCCTGTGTTTAGGACTAGATGTTTTCCATTCCCTAAATCAGAGTTCAAGACTAAGACTCCAAAATGTATAAAGTGTGCATAGATGCTAATGTGCTGGGAAAAAATGCAAGCTACGTTTCATTATATTCAGTGCAATTGCAAAAACTAGCTGAACGAGTGACAACAGGAGAAAGCGATTCTAGATAAGAGACAGTAAATTATAAAATGGAATGCAAACCCCAAGAAGGAAATTTGTTTTCCCAAAATGTTTGGTACCACCTGACTTCCCAAATTATTACTTTGATTCATTACATTGCATTGTTCATTGTAGTGGGCATTTACAATTTTATAAACTTTTCTGGAGTAGTTCACATCACATGAAACATTGTATGATTTTAAAAAAGTTAAGTAGGGCTACTCTGGTTAGTCAAGTCATTCAAGGGTGGTTTTATCTTTTAACAGATGATCTCTCCCATGCATTAATCTATATATGAAGACATTCCCATGAGTAACTGACAACCATGGAAAATGTGCTACCCTTCAAAAAGACCTTGACTATGTATCAGAATGGTCAAAAACAAATGGCAACTTCAAATCTCAACCAACAAATGTTCTGTCTTACATATTGGCAAAAAGAATCAGAACACAAACTACAAGTTTGGAGGACATGGCCTTGTAGATGACCCTCATTCTAACAAGAATATGCGAGTACTCATATCTAATGATGTAAGTGCCAATGCCCACTGTAACAATATTGCCAAAAGGCAGTAAGAGTTGTCAATCTAATCTATGCAAGATTAGATTGACAACTCTTAGTGCCTTTTTGGCAATGTTGCATAGCTTCTTTCCTGGCAATATTACATTGCTAACTAGAGCATACAAAACATTTGCTAGGCTAATTCTGTAATACAGCTCACCTGCCTGGAACCCGCACTGCATATTGAACATTAATACAATCAAGAGAGTCCAAAAATATTTCATGAGAAGAGTCCTCCACTCTTCTGCTCCCAACAGAATACCATATGCTACCAGACTTGAAATCTTGGGCTTAGACAACTTAGAACTACATCACCTTCAAACCAATCTAAATGTAGTTCATAAAATCATCTGCCAGATATGACTGCAGAAAATACGACTTCAGCAACAGAGTGATCAATGTCTGGAATGCACTACCCGACTGTGTGATTTCTTCCCCAAACTCCAAAAATGTTAACCTGACTATCTACTGTTGACCTCACCCCATTCCTAAGATCTCTGTAAGAGGCGTGCATAAGCACATCATTGTGCCTACCATTCCTGTTTTACTATCCTATTGTCCTATTTACCTGTACCTACTTTGCTCATGTTTATGTTTATACTTATACCTATTATCTTGTACAAGTTTCACAAACCAATGCCAAAATTCCATCACCAATGGGTCGCTAACTGTTCAAGCAATCTGGGCTGAACCAGTAAGAACCCATCCCTCACTTGTTGCAATGGTTGTGTGAAAAATGGACATACTGTAGGTCACTTTTTTCAGTGCTGGTAAAACTTTGAACCATCCACTAAATAAACTGTTGTAAATTGACTACCTCTACTACTTTTATTATAGAGCTGTAACAACAGAATCATTCAGTCACCTAATCTTTCATTCATACCAAACTACAAGCAGAGAAAAAAACAGACCGTATAATCTTAACCCACCTCTTTTCACGTTTTTAATTAATTATTGACATTTTAGATTGCCATAAAAATGTTTGTTTGTTTGTTTGTTTGTTTATTGGATTTATATGCTTTGTACATATTCGGAATTATCTCTTTGCACTGATAAACCATTTTGTTTAAATGATTTATCAGTTGACAATATCGGTATTGTCTGAATAAAAAAGAACTTCCTGGCTAAAACTTTCTACTTCATTACAGAAATTTTATCCAATAAGTACATTTACAATTTGTCCCACCTTGGCATACACATTTCTAACAAAATAACGCATTATGAAAGTTTTAGAGATGAAAGCTGATTATTCAAAAATTTACATTTTAATCCTGCAGGGAAAGTAGAATCTCCCCTCCAGAAATCCTATATCTACTTAGGTATTCTTGAGGAATGTTAGTTTGTTCGCATTAGAAGGAAGAATTTTGCATTGCTTTTGCAAATTATGCTTGTTCTGCTTTTAGAGACATGCTAAAATATTGATAGATGAGTTCAGTAGAAGGCTGGAAAACTTCGACAGGTATTATGCATATCACATGTAGAACAGATAGCACGTCTCACCTGTATTTGCGATTGAAATAGGCTTTAGGGATAGCATTAAACTACATTTCCAAGTGCGACGCTGTGCCTCTTATTTGAGTGCAGAGTTATAGTAATTTTACATGTAAATTGGTAACTGAAATATGCAAATTGTTATTTATGTTTGCAATTGCCTGATTGGGATGCAGGCCCATGGGAATTGTTCATTCAGATTAGGAATGCAATTACACACACATTTAATGAACATAATTGCATGGCTGAACTGTATAAAAATCAACCTATTTAATTCATCTAATCTACACCCTATGGACCTGTACAGGACTTTCTGTTGTATCAGCCATACCCGTTTGTGCCTCTAGGATGCCTCTGAAGACTAAATTATGTCCTTAATATTTATCCCATCAGTGTTTTCCAGATGTTCATTTAATTAACAGTTACTGAACACTAGTGAAGAAATTCTTATCTACTCAATTCTATTCCCACCCAACCACCCTCATTTTAAATATAAATCCAACTCATTTATGCAGAGGGAAAATGTAGCTTTGCTCCCATTACATTTTGGTTCTAGCGACAAAATGAAATTGTGATAATGTATTATCACATTTAGGTCATTCTAATAAAGCTTTATTTCATTATAATCTCTTTTAGGGAAGGTAGATACCAAGGGAACAAAAAAGGAAAATAGAAAATAAGATCTAAGAGTTAAGAGTTAAATATATCCACCACTGTAGTACTGGGAGAATACAGTAGTACCTCTACCTACAAATGCCTCTACTTACAAACTTTTCTAGATAAGAACCGTGTGTTCAAGATATTTTTTTTGCCTCTTCTCAAGAACCATTTTTCACTTACAAACCTGAGCTTCCGAAACTGTAACTGGAAAAGACAGGGAGAAGCCTCTGTGGGGCCTCTCTAGGAATCTCCTGGGAGGAAACAGGACCAGAAAAGGTAGGGAGAAGCCTCTGTGGGGCCTCTCTAGGAATCTCCTGGGAGGAAACAGGGCCTCCACCCTCCCTGTGGTTTCCCCAATCGCATGCATTATTTGCTTTTACATTGATTCCTATGGGAAAAATTTCTTCTTCTTACAAACGTTTCTTCTTAAGAACCTGGTCACGGAACAAATTAAGTTCGTAAGTAGAGGTACCACTGTAGTTCAAACCTCTTTAGTAAAATTCATGAACAAGCAACATAAAAATCTAATTTACATTAATTCTAAAGCCCCCTACACATTTAAGAAACAGACATCCACATTCATCTTCATTATTCTTCATTCCTGGGCCAGGGATATCAAAAATTCTTAGTGCCCACAAGCCCGTCAACAGAGATATGTTTTCAGAGCATTGCAAAAGACTGGGAGAGTGGAGGTGGTGCAAATCTCTGGGGGGCGGAGTTGATTCCAGACAGCCGGGGCCGCCACAGAGAAGGCTCTTCCCCTAGGCCCTGCCAGATGGCACTGGAGAAGGCCAACTCTGTGGGGTCGAATTAGTCTCTGGGATACATAAGGCAGGGATACATAGACACCATTTCCACTGGTGTCAAATATATGAAATCCTGGAATTTGGACTCTTTTTCATCTGATAGAAAACTGAAATAGGTAGACCTTAGAGCTCATGCAGCAGATCTTTTACATTTTTGTGTCCTTATGCATATATATATATATGCATATATATATATATATATATATATGCATATATATATATATATATATATATATGCATATATATATATATATATATATATATATATATATATATATATATGCATATATATATATATATATATATATATATATATATATATATGCATATATATATATATATATATATATATGCATATATATATATATATGCATATATATATATATATATGCATATATATATATATATATATATATATATATATATATATATATATATGCATATATATATATATATATATATATATATATATATATATATATATATATATATATGCATATATATATATATAAAGAATCAATTAGAAAAAATACTGCTGTTTGAGAAAATATCACGTTTATTTGGATCGTCTTCTCATTTTTTTCTTTTCTTTCCAGGGGAGAGAAAAAAACTGCAAATGAACATAAATGTAACAGGTGCCTTGACTCTAATTAAATAATAAACTCCCAAACTCTACATGGCTAGAAGAGGAGAGCACTTTTTTTCTTTCTGATTTTAACTTTTGAATCATTTATATCCCTAGGTTTATGGATAGGAAGGGAAAACCCTTCCTTAATTGATTGATCTTAATTTGTGAGAACAGGCCACATATGGATAAAAAGAGACATAAGTTCCAATTCTTGATTCAGCAACTGATCCATTACATTAATGAGCTGGGGTGGCGCAGCAGGTAGAGTGCTGTACTGCAGGCCACTAAAGCTGACTGTAGATCTGCAGGTCACCCGTTCAAATCTCATCATGCTCAAGGTTGACTCAGCCTTCCATCCTTCCCAAATGGGTAAAATGAGGACCTGGATTGTGGGTGCAATAGTCTGGCTCTGTTAAAAAGTGCTATTGCTAGCAAGTTGTAAGCCGCCCTGAGTAGTGATGGGCGAACCCAACGGTGTTCGGGTTCAGCAAGTTCAGCCGAATTTTACACAAAATTTGGCCAAACCTGAACTGAACCCGAACAGGGAATCCCTCCTATGAAGAGATTCTGGGGCCGGACCTTTGACGTCACAGGCAGGTTGCTAAGGACGCCAAGGTGATCACTTCCTGGATTCCATGGGAGGGAATCCATGGGAGGGATTCCCCAGCTCCTTCAAAGGGAGGTCTTTGCTAAGGACGCCAAGGTGATCACTTCCTGGATTCCATGGAATCCAGGAAGTGATCACCTTGGCGTCCTTAGCAAACTGCCGGTGACGTCAAAGCTCCGAACGCCAAACACGACCCCGAACTTTGCCCGAACTTTGGAAAAAATTTGTGTTTGTGTTCAGCATACCGAACACCGCAAAATTCGGTATGGACACAAATTGTGCGGGTTCAGCCCTGAGTCTAAGGAAAAAGGAAGCATAAATAAATAAATAAATAAATAAATAAATAAATAAATGAATGAATGAATGAATGAATGAATGAATGAATGAATGAATGAATGAATGAATGAATAAATAAATATCTCTCCTGCACCTGAATATTCTGTACAATTCACTAAGTGATTCACAGCTATAGAAAAATATAATTCTCGAATGGTACTTCTGCTTGTTTTTCTTCCCTGTTCTCTTCCCCACCTTTTGAGATTTCATCATTGGGGTTAAACAGGAGAATCATTATCAAAGAACTTTTATCTATTTCTTTATATTATTTTTGAACAGCTATTATAAATTTGGAAAAAATGGTTTACTTTCCTAGTTTCAAATTCCAATCTATGACATAGAGAAGGAAGAAGCATGATTTAAGTGCTAGCGCAGAAGATCAACAAGCCTTATTGATTTCTCTAAAGCCTGTTGTGTTGATAAGCGATACCCTTAAAAGCTAATTCTCTGAAGATGTCTGTATATATGTGGTCAGCTCACTAAACCATTGGGAAGTCAAACTCAAAGAATCATGAAATATGAAGTTCACATAAATGTCAGGATTCTATTTCTCTTGTACAAATGTTGAGAATTGGTGCCAGTTCCACAAATTTTGCCTGTTGTATTGAAACTCTTTGTTCCCCACTTGACAGAAACCGTGTCAGAGGAAAGTTTCAGAGGTTTTGACCAGTTTGGGAGAAGTGGTAATGGAAATATTGAGTAGTTCAGATAACCTGTAGAAGAAATTTTAAATAGTTCAAAGAACTGGTAAATACCACCTCTGACTGGCCCTCCTCCCATCTATTCTCTGCCTGAGTCCTAGCTGATTGAGAAGAAATGGGGATTTTGCAGTATCCTTCCCCTGGAGTGGGGCAGGAATGGACATTTTATAATATCCTTCCCCTGCCACACCCACCAAACCACACCAAGCAAGCCATGCCATGCCCACCAAGCCATGCCCGCAGAACTGGTAGTAAACAATTTGAATTCCAACACTGAACTGGGTCTAGTCATTGAGCTTGGAATTAGGCAACAATTTATATACCAATCCAATTTTCAGCCCAGGTTGGTCTTTACATGATTATTCTATCTTCTGTGGCACTTAGAAAGAAAAAAACCCATCAGCCATACAAGGAACCATTCTTTTTTTTTAAATTATTTTTATTAATTTTTAACAAGTTTAATATACACACAACATAAAACAATGCATAGTGAAATGTGCCCACCACCCAAACACACACACATACCCCACCACCAAATCGGGGGTGTCCACTTGACCCAAGAGCAATATATCTATTTACATATTATAGAGTGATTCCAATTTATTTCTTGTAGCTTGGTCTCGGATTCTGCTCATCATATATCGTCTTACCTTGGCCCACCATCCCATCAGTTGTCCCAATTCAGTTTCATCATCCAAATATATCCTTTTATCCATAATTTTAAATGGAATATGGTCCACCATGTACCTATACCAATTTTGCATTGTCCATTTTGTCGCATCCTTCCAACCCAGAACTATTACTGCCTGAGCACTTTCTATTGCTGCTTGTTTTATTTCTCTAAATTATCCCATCGCATTACTTTTAACTAGTACTGCCATTTCCTTAGTGATTGTCCATTGTATATTTAGCATTCTATTGATATCCTCTTTCACTTTTTGCCAAAATTCCTGCACTATTGGGCATTCCCAAAACATATGCATAAACACCCCTTTATCTTGACACCCATGCCAACAATTACCCCTGACATTCTGCTGAAAGTGTGCGAGTTGAACGGGAGTAAAATACCACTTATGTAATATTTTCTTTCTCATTTCCCTTACAAAAAAAATAAAAATACAAGGAACCGTTCTTCTTCTGTACCTGTAATAGACAGGAATCAATTTCACCATGACCTCTAAGGTAATCAGGTTTAATACATAATTTTGCTGCTGTTATTATTATTGTCATTATCATTGTTTTATTCTAAACTTTCTTGTCTAGGTTTTAGCTCAAAGGACAGCATGATTTGATCAGAAATCCAATGATGAGGGGACTGAAGATTAAAACATATGAAGAGCAGATGCACTAGGGGCAGAGGTGGGCAGCAGGCAGGACGAGGTGGAACACAGTTCCACCAGCAGAAATGAAGATGCGTGTGCAGCTCCAGCCGATCGGCGGCTGTCACTTCCTGGATTACTGGTCTTGGCTCTGCTCTCCTTTTTTCCCCTGCTGCTGCTGCTGCATCTGTGCTCTTGCTTTTTTCCTCTTTCCTCCTTCCTGGCCTCGGACGAGCTTCCCTCTCTCCTGCCCGACTCCCCTCCAGCCTCATGCGGCCACCTCCCGCCTGAGGTGCAAGCAGAAGGCATGGGTGGAAGTGGAGCTGGCAGCATTTAAGCTTCTGGCAGCACCTGTTCACCTAGCTACCCAGCCTGAGGTGGCGGGGTGACCCAGGAAGGAGAGTGCAGGAAATGCGAAGCAAATTGTCACCCCAGCAAATGACACTGGTAAGGTTGTAAATCAAAGTTCACAGTTCACTTGAATGATGATGATCATTCAAGTCACTCCCACCTGATCACATGGCCAGCAAGCCTCTCCTACTCCATCACATGACCATTAAGCCACACCCACAAAATGAGCCACACCCACAGTAAAACTTTTGGCTGCCCATTACTGACTGGGGTGACATGATAGCAGTGTTTCAATATCTTTGCCACAAGCAAGAAGAAGTCAACCTATTTTCCAAAGTACCAGAAGGCAGGACAGAACATAATGCAGCAGCCAAAAAACAAAATGCAATCCTAAATTGCATTAACAGAGGGATACAATCAAGATCAAGTAAGGTACTAATGCCACTCTATAAAGCCTTAGTAAGATCACATCTAGGATACTGAATCCAGTTTTGGTCACCACGCTATGAAAAAAATGTTGAGACTCTAGAAAAAGTGCAGAGAAGAGTAACCAGAATGATTAGAGAACTGAAAACTAAAACATATGAAGAATGGTTACAGGAACTGGGTATGGCTAGTCTAGCAAAGAGAAGGATGAGAGGAGACATGATAGCAACTTTCCAATATTTGAGGGGTTGCCATAGAGAGGAAGGGATCAAGCTATTTTTCAAATCACTTGAAGACCAGACAAGGAATAATTGATGGAATCTGAACAAGGAATTCAAGGAGGCTGGATTCTCCTTTGGTCTCTGTTCTGTCTGGGTCACTCCAGAAGCCAATACCAACCCAAAAAGAGAATCCAGACACACTGGTAAAAGGCAAAGGCAGTTTATATAATTCAAGGAAAACACAGGTAACAGAAAATGTCCTTACAAACAGGAAAAATGCTGGAACTTCAAATATATACACAAAGGGAATAGTCCATGAAGCAATACCAGATTCTTGCTGCCAAGATGAAGCTGTAGATAGCAAACAGACGCCTCCCACGAGTCTTCCAGACTGCGAGGCCACAAGCCAAGATCAGAGACTCTGAGCCTTTTAAACCCTGCTGATGAGGACCACACCCAAACCCAGCTGCTTCTAATTCAATGGTGATAATATCTCTTTAACTGTTCCTTTCGTTGCTCTGAACGTCTCTGTCTCATGTCAATGACAGCTTGTGCGTCATCACCTAATGACTCCAAGCTACTGGCTGGGGAGAGCCCCCCTCCGGGGCTCTCATGCTGTTCTCCTTCATCCCATTCCTGACTCTCCTCTCCCCCTTCCGACTATTCAGCCCCCTCCTCTGCGCTGTCATCCTCCTCCGGGCATGGAGCCAGCAGAGACACAGTTGGTCCCTGAGCAGCCTCAGGCTGAATCACAACAGTCTCAGTATGACCATGTCCTACAAAAATAAGAGTTAAACAAAAATGGGTCTTTCCTTCTTTACAACTCCACAACCAACATTCAGTTCCAATTTTAAAGGAAAACCTCTCTGAGGTTATAAAAATGTCTTCTTTCAAGAGATATTGAACATTGGAGCTGGATTTGGAATTAATTGGGTTCCTTCCTTTCCTCCCTCTTTCCTTCCTTCTTTGTGGTTCCTTTTGTTCCTCCCTCTGCTTAGGAGTCGATACCTCCCATTCTTCAAAAGGTCCCTGAGATGTTTCCTCATTCCCTCTGTTCTTTGATTTGCTCCCTCCAAAATGTATTCCATCAGTTTGGTTCATCGTTTATGCTACTGCTGAAGGAAGACAAAATCTGACCAAGTACAGCTAAGACTTACCTCATGGGACTTACCTCCTGAATCTCTAGAGAAAGTGTAGAGGAAAGCAACCAGGATGATTAGTGAACTGGAAACTATAACATACAAATAGCGGTTGCAGGAACTGGGCATGGCTAGTCTGGTGAAGAGAAGGACCAAGGGAGACATGATAACAGTGTTCCAATATTTAAGAGGTTGCCACAGAGACGAGGGGGTCAGACTGTTTTCCAAAGAGCCTGAAGGCCAGACAAGGAATAATGGATGGAAACTGAACAAGGAGAGTTTCAACCTGGAAATAAGGAGAGATTTTCTTACAATGAGAGCAATTAACCAATCGAACAGCTTACCTTCAGAAGTTGTGGGAGCTTCATCATTGAAAGCTTTCAAAACGAGTCTGGACTACCATCTGTCAGAAATGATGTAAGGTCTCTTTCTCAGGTGGGGGGGTTGGACAAGGTCCCTTCCAACTCTGTTAATCTGTTAATGGATGGAAACTGTCAAGGAGACAACCTACCTACAACTAAGGAGAAATTGCCTGACTGTTAGAGCAATTAATCAGTAGAACAACTTGCTTCCAGAGGTTGTGGTGCTCCAACACTGGAGGTTTTTAAGAAGAGATGGGCAAGCTTTTGTCTGAAAGGGTATAGAGTTTCCTGCTTGAGCAGGAGGTTTTATTTATTTTATTTTATTTATTTATTTTTTTCCAATACACAATGAGGGTTTTAGTGGATATATATATGTCACATGGGTTTTTTTGCTGAATTTGAAAATTAAGGGAGACTAGGATAGATCTATTTCGGCCTTATTTTGGCACACAAAATGTAACCCTTCCCTGGTACAGAGCTGAAGGGATTGGATACTGTAGCCTAGAGGATAATTCTCTGCCTTACAAGGCAAAGGTTGCAGGTTCAAGTCCCAGTGGGTATGGCTAGCTGATGAGGCCAAAATAAGGCCGAAATAGATCTATCCTAGTCTCCCTTAATTTTCAAATTCAGCTTAAACGTGTGACACATACAGATAGAATTGTCGGCTATCAATAAAATTAACTGCCTTGGAAATGGCCCTGGGTTGGGCCGAGAGGCAAAACAGGAGCTGTGATGTTCCTTCAATATACCAGGGTGATTCGACACAAAATGTAACCCTTCCCTGGTACAGAGCTGAAGGGATTGGATACTGTAGCCTAGAGGATAATTCTCTGCCTTACAAGGCAAAGGTTGCAGGTTCAAGTCCCAGTGGGTATGGCTAGCTGATGAGGCCAAAATAAGGCCGAAATAGATCTATCCTAGTCTCCCTTAATTTTCAAATTCAGCTTAAACATGTGACATATATATATATATATATATACACACACACACACACACACACACACACATAGTAAAATACATGATGAAGGTTATAGAGGAGATACTCATAGTAAAATATATCTAAGAAAGAATAGAAAAGAAGATGTAGTAATAGAACATATCAATGAAAGAATAGAAGAAGAGATATAGGAATAGAAGAAAGGTATAGGAGATATAGGAGAGCAATAGGACAGGGGACGGAAGGCACTCTAGTGCACTTGTACTCGCCCCTTACTGACCTCTTAGGAATCTGGATAGGTCAACCGTGGATAATCTAAGGGTAAATTGTTGGGGGTTTGGGGATGACACTATGGAGTCCGGTAATGAGTTCCACTCTTCGACAACTCGGTTACTGAAGTTGGACTAGAATATCTTCAAAGTCACTTCCAACTATGTTATTCGGTTATACTGCTATTCCAGGGTTGCAATGAACGCTTACAGTCCTATTTAAAAATATAATACATTCCTGTAATTAGCTATGGTTATTTTTTACACATCAAACTGCAGCATTTTTTCATATATAACTGCTTCAGTTACTTTTGGTTGAAGAAGGTTAATTGAGAATGTGTAAGCTCTGACTTGTAACTGTAGCTTCAGAGAGGCGACCACTGAGAGTAGGATGTCGATTGGATTCTAGGACCCTTATCTATAAATTCATATTCATACATTTAAACAAGTAGTAGAATCTTCAAGCAAGATTCACAGCCTGCTAATTTTTTGTAAGAAGGAAAAACCAAAATCTCCTGTTATTTATTCTGGAATTCAGTACTGAAGTGGTGAAAGAAAGATTGGACATGGCATCTGATTTAGTTATATCCCTAGTGGACAATGTAAAAATCTCATGAATTTAAACCACACTCAATAGCAGTGACTGCTAGAGAGATTTTGGAGTCTTAGTAGACAACTAGCTAAACATGAGCTAGCAGTGTGCAGAAAAGACAATGCAATGCTAAATTGCATAAATAGAGGGATACAATCTAGGACTAGGGAGATACTAATACCACTCTATAAAGCTTGTGTGACCACTATTGTGATGGGTACATCTTGTCTTGGGTACATAAAAGAAAATGCTTTCCTTGTGAAGGTTCCACAATTATCGAATTCCCTTCCTACACATAGGCACACACACATGTGTGTATGTGTGTCTGTGTGTATACCTTCCCTTGCTCTTGATTGAATCTCAGTTTATTCAATTGTATTTTCCCTGTCACAATACATAATTAAAAGAGAATAGACCTTTTAAAATTATATCTGCATATGAGTTACGCATTTATATCTATATATTTATTTTACTTATATAGAGAAGTCAAACTGGGATGGTATGAGGGACAGTGTTTATTTATTCATGTATTTATTTTTAATATTTGTATGGCAGCTTAACATGAATAATGTGACTCTAGGTAGCCTACAGTACACCAATGAATAACCTGAAACAACACCTGCTAAAAACAAATATAAGAATTAATTACCTCTCAGAGACCCAAATTTATTACATTCATCCAGATGGGAACTCTAATCATTTTGACTGAAATACCCAAGGAAACAGACAGGCATCCAATGCATTTCTGAAGAACTGCAGGTTAAGGTCAACTGTATGTCAGCAGGAGGAGGGTTGGATCATATAGAAAAATATACCAATATTTTTCAAGTGCAAAATTGAGTTGCACTTGTCCCAAAGATCTTTTTCTTTTCAGGAGGCAACATTTTTCTTTGAAGATGTTTCACTTATTGGGGCAAATAACCCCAGTTATACCTACTAACTAATGGGGACCATAGTTCCCTCTAAGCTGAGCAGTGAGCAATTGCTCACTTAAAAATCATCATCAACTCAGAGTTTTCCAAACCTGCCCAGAAGCCGAGAGGGAAATTTTATTATTATTTCTGTGCCGCCCAGTCCCAAAGGGACTGCCGCTCAGACACTATACTTTTCCGCCCACCCCAAAAAAAAATTAGAGGGAACACTGGCACCTGTTTTTATTAATAGTTATGTTTTTGGCTTTGCTGGTTGATTTAGTTTTAATAGTAATGGATTTTGGTTTTTTTAAATTATTAATTTCTTTTAATAAAAAAGAAGGGATTTTTTTCTTATTTATTTATTTATTTATTCTTCTATGCCGCCCAGTCCCAAAGGGACTGTTGCTCAGACACTATACTTTTCCGCCCACACCAAAAAAAAATTAGAGGGTACATTGATGGGGACCAAGCTTTCTGAGACAACCCAAGAAAGGGATCTTGGGGTTTTGGTGGACAACTCAATGGAAATGTCAACTCAATGCACAGCAGCAGTAAAAAAAAAGCAAATTCCATGCTTAGCAAGATTCGGAAGGGAATCAAAAATAGGTTGGCAAGTGTTGCGTTGCCTCTGTACAAATCGATGGTGAGACTACATTTGGAATACTGTGTACAGTTCTGATACAGTTCTCCCAACCTCCTGAGCTGGTCCAGAAGGATACTGTGGTTAACAATATCAAAGGTCACAGAGAGTTCAAGTAGGGTCAGTATTGATACTTATGAGACCATCAACAAACTTCCAGCAGACGTGGTTGGTAAATCCACAGTAACTGAATTTAAGCATACCTGGGATAAACATATATCCAACCTAAGATAAAATACAGGAAATAGTATAAGGGCAGACTAGATGGACCATGAGGTCTTTTTCAGCCATCAATCCTCTATGTTTCTATGTTTCTATAAAAAATCACTGAGAAATGCAATGGCTATCATGGTACTGAATCCTAGTCTGAACCTTGAGTGGAAAGGATGCAGATAATGCAGGCACAAGAAAGGTCCAGATTTTTTATTTATTTATTTATTTGTCCAATACACAATACATATCGAAGAGAATAGACATGTAGTAATATATATATATAAAGAAAAGGATAGAAGAAAAGATATAAAAATAGAGGAGAAGATATATGAAAGGAAGAAAAGATATATGAGATAAAGGAGAGAGATTTGGACAGGGGATGAAAGGCACACTAGTGCACTTATGTACGCCCCTTACTGACCTCTTAGGAACCTGGAGAGGTCAATCATGGATAGTCTAAGGGAAAAATGTTGGTGGTTAGGGGTTGACATTACTGAGTCCGGTAATGAGTTCCACGCTTCGACAACTCAATTGTTAAAGTCATATTTTTTACAGTCAAGATTGGAGCGGTTAACATTAAGTTTGAATCTGTTGCATACTCTTGTGTTGTTGCGGATGAAGCTGAAGTAGTCATTGACAGGCAGGATGTTGCAGCATATGATCTGGTGGGCAATACTTAGATCGTGTTTTAGGCGTCAAAGTTCTAAGCTTTCTAGACCCAGTATTGTTAGTCTATTTTCATAGGGTATTCTTTTTCTAGTGGGGGAGTGAAGGGCTCTTCTGGTGTAGTATCTTTGGACATAGAGTGCTGGTGAGACCGTCAGTCTTCTATGTTTCTATGTTTCTATTTTCGAGGGTGTTGATCCGAGATGCGGTATGGATTCCAGACAGATGAGCTGTATTCAAGGATGGGTCTGGCAAAAGTTTTGTAGGCTCCGGTGAGTAGTGTGAGATTGCCGGAGCAGAAGCTGCATAGGATCAGGTTAACAACTCTAGAAGCCTTTTTGGCAATATTGTTGCAGTGGATAGATAGTACCTGGAGATTCCTAGGTAAAATTTGAAAGGAAATGAGATTTCAAAATCGCCAGCAAAGCAGGTAGCAAGAGACCATGAAGCATTGGACCTTCATTGTGATGCTATTTTATTGTCAGGACTGTGCCCGTATTTCTTAGTCCTGCTTGGGTTAAAGAGCTTTTACTTCTATGTAAATATGCTTAGGGTTTCCGCTGTAATTGCTGACAAAGGACAGCCTCTGGAAAGCAAGCAGAATGGATTAATAAAAAAGTGTTTAGCTAACCAAAATGTTTATCACTCCGACTGCATCCTATAACCATTTTCCTTAGAATAAACACCACTGAACATTATGGGACTTGCTATTAGGTAAGCATACATATGTGGGATTGCAATAATCAGTTCTATTGTTCCTATTGGGATACAGCCTATTTAGGTACAGATTATCCAGCCAGTTTAGATGCAGATTTTAACACTGTGAAATCAGTCTTAAAATAAAAGCTACTGAATGAGAAAGCTAACTTGCATTAGGCCCAGTGGGCATATTTGCAGAGGAATGGAAAGAAATCCTTGATGGTCTGAACCTGATTTCCCACCTCCCTCCTCATTTCTGAAGACATTTCTAGGACATCCATCCATCCATCCATCCATCCATCCATCCATCCATCCATCCATCCATCCATCCATCCATTTATCCATTTATCCATTTATCCATTTATCCATTTATCCATTTATCTATCTATCTATCTATCTATCTATCTATCTATCTATCTATCTATCTATCTATCTATTTATTTATTTATTTAGTCTAATACACAATACATATAGAAGAGAATAGACATGAAGTAATATATATAAAGGAAATACAGTGGTACCTCATGATACGAACTTACTTGGTTCCAGGAGGAGGTTCGTCAGGTGAAAAGTTCGTAAGATGAAACAATGATTCCCATAGGAATCAATGTAAAAGCAAATAATGCGTGCAAATCCTTCAGGAAAATCCCAAACTTTAGAAGGGAGGCGAACAGAGGGCAGGGAGGAGCAGCTAAAGGGGGCGGGTGGAAGAAGCAAGGCTAGGCTAAAGGGTGAGTGGGAAGGAAGAAAGGCAAGGGGGGCGCCCCTCCCTTTTCTTTCTTCAAAAGACACCCTTTCAGTGCCTCTGCAAGCATGCTGTTCTCTCCAAAGTCTTTCCCCCTGCAAGCCGCCCCTCCCTTTTCTTTCTTCAAAAAGGGGGGGGGGAAGAAACCCCTTCATCCCAGCAGCAGTTGCTTGGGTTCGTAAGGTGAAAATAGTTCGGAAGAAGAGGCAAAAAAATCTTAAACACCGGGTTCGTATCTTGAAAAGTTCGTTAGAAGAGGCGTTCGTAAGATGAGGTACCACTGTATATAAAAATAGAGGAGAAGATACATGAAAGGAAGAAAATATATATGATATATGAGATAAAGGAAAGACAATTGGACAGGGGACGAGAGGCACACCAGTGCACTTATGTACGCCCCTTACTGACCTCTTAGGAACCTGGAGAGGTCAATCATGGATAGTCTAAGGGAGAAATGTTGGCGGTTAGGGGTTGACAGTATTGAGTCCTGTAATGAGTTCCACTCTTCTGGCAATAGTTTCCTTCAAATTCATAATGGAGATAAGGTTGTCATTAATTGGAATTGCCTGCTTTAAATTTCTAATCAGCTTTTCAAGTACTGATCGATAAAACCTATTTGCTTTCCTGTTAATAGTTACCCAGAAGTACATTAATGTAAAAATTGTAAATCACAGATGAATTTTTTACAATTTCATTACAGTTTCCTGTTTCCACTTTATTGGTAGATGTCATTAAGCTACGGTAGTTCAAAATTGCAAGATAAGTTGATCTGTTCACAATTCCACTGTCTTCTGTTAAGAATATCTTGGGCAGTTAATTTATAGAGGCATCTTTTAACTTATGGAACATATTCCTTTCATTGTATCACATGTGGTATCCGGTATATAGATTATCTTCAACTTGCAATCTTCAGTTACTGAAAAAAAGTGAGTTACAGTTGGTCCTCACACTTATAATCATTGGAGACTTGTGAATTAACTCACATTATCATCCTGTGGGGTCCTTAGTGCTTCTCTGAGCTTGGTTGTTTTCTTACAGACCTTTCATTACCAAACGTCTGCTCTGGCAATCTCACACTACTCACAAGAGCCTACAAAACTTTTGCCAGACCCATCCTTGAATACAGTTCATCTGTCTGGAACCCATACCACATCTCGGACATCAAGACCCTTGAAAATGTCCAAAGATACTTAACCAGAAGAGCCCTTCACTCCTCCACTCGAAACAGAATACCCTACGAAAGCAGACTATCAATCCTAGGTCTAGAAAGCTTAGAACTACGTTGCCTAAAACACGATCTAAGTATTGCCCACAAGATCATATGCTGCAACATTCTACCTGTTAATGACTACTTCAGCTTCAATCGCAACAACACAAGAGCACGCAACAGATTCAAACGTAATATTAACTGCTCCAAACTTGGCTGTAAAAAATATGACTTCAGCAACCGAGTTGTTGAAGCGTGGAACTCATTACCTGACTCAGTAGTGTCAACCCCTAACCCCCAACATTTTTCCCTTAGACTATCCATGATTGACCTCTCCAGGTTCCTTAAAGGTCAGTAAGGGGCGTGCATAAGTGCACCAGTGTGCCTTCCGTCCCCTGTCCAATTGTCTCTCCTTATCTCATTTATCTTTTCTTCCTTTCAAATATGTTCAACTATACTTTTATATCTTTACTTCTATTCTTTTCTTTATTTATATTATTACATATCTATTCTCTTAAATGTGTATTATGTATTGGACAAAATAAATAAATAAATAAGTAAATAAATAAATAAATAAATAAATATAAATGAATGAATGAATAAATAAATAAATAAATAAACTAGAGACCATCTAGTGCTAGTGACATATGAACACCAAAAAAACAGAACATCAATTCTCAACAGATGCTCCAATTGTTTGTGTGGAAAATTGCAGATTGAATTGCTACATCGGAGTTTATAAATTATGTTACTCAATTTTCAATGTTACTTTCCCCATTGGTTCGGAAGCACATGCTTTGCATTTTGCAAAGCGCCATTATATGTGCTTTCTCACTCTCTGAGCATGCACAGAAGGCTTTGCACATATGCTGATCGTTAAAAAAAAAAGTGGCGATGTCTGGGTGGGTGGAGCCTCATGCAGTCGCCGCTACCAGTACACCTGAACTGGCCCGAACCAGTAGCAGTTCTCTTGGGAGTCTACTCCTATAGCATCTGTAACCAAAATGATATACATTTATCTAGATAGAAATATCAATGTAGACCAAGCAAAAGTATTTACTAGAGAAAGTATGAGGGCATTGCATGTCAAATAGTGTTTAAAGATTTTATTCACTCTGCTATTTCAAAAGAAACAACCTAAATTGCTTTTTTCCTTTTGAGAAAAAAAAAGGTATGCCGATCAGATTACAAGGATTCTTTTGAATGTACACTGCTTTGAGTACTGTGATTTATTTATTTTTTTGGGGGGAGAGGAGTTACATTAAAGAAATGCATGCAAAAATCTGCATCTTAAAATAACAAGCAGATCTATCCCTGTGAAGTTCAAGGAAACACCACATTCAGCACTATTGTAACCAAAAAATAATGAGATGTTTATATTCATTTAAATGGAAGTCTGGTATATTACACCACAGTCCAGCACCCATTTTTTCCCTCTCAGTTACACCACTTTTTGTCATTCAACGTGCCCCTTCAAACATTTAGGCACAATGTTTTCTTTTAAGTAGGCCCCATTCTTTCTTTCCCTTCCCAGACTTGGTCATTCTTCCCTGAAAGACAGTAGAGTTAACAAAATAATTGAATGTGAAACTTCAGTACAGTTGTAGTGGAACATTAAAAAAAAAAAAAATACGTAACTACTATATTTTTCAGAAGATAAGTTGCACCTAATTTTTAAGGGAAAACATAGAAACATAGAAGACTGACGGCAGAAAAAGACCTCATGGTCCATCTAGTCTGCCCTTATACTATTTTCTGTATTTTATCTTAGGATGGATATATGTTTATCCCAGGCATGTTTAAATTCAGTTACTGTGGATTTACCAACCACGTCTGCTGGAAGTTTGTCCCAAGGATCTACTACTAGAGCGGGCTACACCTCACTAGAGCGGGGAAGAACCTCCTAGGCAACCGACTAGCCCAACTCATCAGGAGGGCTTTAAACTAGCTCTGAGAGGGGAGGGTGACCAAACTATACGACAAAACACTGAACAAAACAAGGAAGGGGAACGGGACAAGCCTACAAACAAACCTGAGAATAAAAAAATTCTACCTGCAAACAAACACAAACATCTAAAATGCCTGTACACAAATGCACAAAGCTTGGGAAACAAACAGGATGAACTGGAATTATCAATACACGAGGGCCAATACGATCTAATTGGAATCACAGAAACCTGGTGGGACAAAATGCACACCTGGAACACACAGATAATGGGTTACAACCTCTTCAAGAAGAACAGGTCAAACAAGAAAGGAGGAGGTGTTGCACTATACATCAAAGACCACGACACTGCCACAGAACTACATTCAACCAAAGATGATAACCCCCTAGAAATCATATGGGTCAACATAAAAGAAAAAAAGAGCAACACCACAATTGGAGTATACTACAGACCACCCAATCAAACAGACACAATGGACGACCTCTTCACATGCCAACTAACAGACATATGCAACAAACACAGCACGACAATAATGGGGGACTTCAACTACCCAGACATCAACTGGAAAACTAACTCAGCACCAAGTGGAAAGTCTGCCAAATTTCTTTCCAGTCTAGCTGACAACTTTCTAACCCAAAAAGTTGAAACAGGAACCAGAGGGAATGCTATATTAGACCTAATACTAACAAACAGGGAAGAAACAATAGAGGGAACAGAAGAAGAAGGGAAACTGGGAGAGAGCGACCACGTCATCCTCAAATTCAACATAGTGCAATCACTAGCTACTATACCGAACACCACCACAGTCCCAGACTTCAGAAAAGCGGACTTTAACAAGCTCAGAGCGAACCTTGAACAATGCCCCTGGAACGAACTCTTAGAAGGAAAAACCACTCAGGAAGCCTGGGCGATCCTAAAAAACAGCATCATAGATGCCCAAAACAACGCAATCCCCATGAAAAGGAAAAACAGGAAAACCAAAACTAAACCTGCATGGCTAAACAAAGCCCTCACAGATGACATAAAAGGAAAAAAAGCTAAGTAAAAACAATGGAAAGAAGGACTCATAACCAAAGCGGAATATCAGCAAACAGCCAGTTCCTGCAAACAAAAAATAAAAACAGCAAAGGCACAATATGAACAACACCTTGCAGCGGAAGTCAAAGACAACAAAAAAAGATTCTTCCAACACATCAACAATAAGAAGAAAATCAAAGAAACAATCGTCACACTAAAAAACGAAGAGGGTAGAGAAATCACAGACAGCAATGACCAAGCACAGCTACTCAACGCCTACTTTGCATCAGTCTTCACACAAAAGGGAACCTCCCTCCAACCAATCTGCAATTTAACTGCAAAAAACTGCCCCAGAACCGAACTCAACATAGACAAAAGCACAGTGAGGGACTACCTGAGGGAACTCAACGAATACAAATCACCAGGGCCAGACAGACTTCACCCCAAAGTCCTAAAAGAATTGGCAGACACCATAGCGGAACCACTCCTCCTCATCTACCAAATATCCTGGATAACTGGAGACCTACCGGAAGACTGGAAGCGAGCTGACGTAGTCCCCATCCACAAAAAAAGGCAAAAAGACCGACCCAGGTAACTACAGACCAATCAGTCTGACCTCTATACCTGGAAAAATACTGGAGAAAATAATCAAAAAACAACTTACCCACTTCCTAGAAACAAACAAGATCATATCCAATAGCCAGCATGGATTCATCAGAAACAAATCATGCCAAACCAATCTCATATCATTTTTCAACACCATAACCAAGTCAGTTGACCAACGCAACTCAGTGGACCTCATATACTTGGACTTCAGTAAGGCTTTCGATAAAGTCGACCACAATCTCCTAATCCACAAACTAGAAAAAAATGGAGTAGACTACTACACATGTAGATGGATAAACAGTTGGCTGACCAACCGCACCCAACGAGTTGTCCTCAACGGCACCAAATCCACATGGAAAAAAGTAGACAGTGGAGTACCACAGGGCTCTGTCCTGGGTCCTGTACTCTTTAACATCTTCATCAATGACCTGGACGAGGGAATAAAAGGGGAACTAATAAAATTTGCAGATGACACCAAGCTGGCGGGGGTAGCCAACACCCATGAGGACAGGCTCAGAGTACAAGAAGACCTAGACAGATTATCACAGTGGGCCCATACCAACAAAATGAGGTTCAACACCGACAAATGCAGAGTCCTCCACCTTGGCAAAAAGAACCCTAGACATACATACAGCCTGGGAGATACCCCACTCAGCAGTAGTGACTGCGAAAGAGATCTTGGAGTCTTGGTGGACAATCAACTAAACATGAGTCAGCAATGTGCAGCAGCAGCCAAAAAAGCTAACTCAATCCTAAGCTGCATCAACAGAGGAATACGCTCCAAGACCAGGGAAGTACTAATACCACTCTACTATGCCCTGGTCAGACCCCACCTGGAGTACTGCATCCAATTTTGGTCAGCTCACTACAAAAAAGACATTGAAACTCTGGAGAAGGTGCAAAAAAGAGCAACCAAAATGATTAGGGGACTCGAAACCAAGACTTACGAAGAGAGATTGAGAGAACTGGGCATGGACAGCCTAGAAAAAAGAAGGTCTAGAGGGGACATGATAGCAGTTTACAGATACTTGAGGGGTTGCCACGGTGAGGAGGGGGTCTCTTTATTCCTCAGGGCACCAGAGGGCCGGACGAGGAACAATGGTTGGAAGCTGACCAAGGAGAGATTCAACCTGGAAATAAGGAAGAACTTCCTGACGGTCAGAGCGATCAACCAATGGAACTGCCTGCCAGGGGAGGTGGTGAACTCCCCAACTCTGGACACCTTCAAGAGGAGATTGGACTTCCATTTGGCTGGGGTGCTGTAGGGTTTCCTGCTCAGGCAGGGGGTTGGACTCGATGACCTAACGGTCCCTTTCAACTCTATTAATAAATAAATAAATAAACAAACAAACAAACAAACAGACAGACAGACAGACAAATAAATAAATAAACAAACAAACAAACAAACAAACAAACAAACAAACAAACAAACAAACAAACAAATAAATAAATAAATAAATAAATAAATACTCTTTCAGTAAAATAATATTTTCTCACGTTGCTTTTGATCTTTCCCCCAACTAACTTAAGATTGTGTCCCCTTGTTCTTGGGTTCACTTTCCTATTAAAAACACTTCCCTCCTGAACCTTATTTAACCCTTTAACATATTTAAATGTTTCGATCATGTCCCCCACCCAGAAAGTAAGGGGGGGAATCTCCCTTTACCTCCCAGCATCCATCTGGTATTCATCTGGCCCATTTGCAGCAGCTGCCAGGGCCCATATGCCCACACCCATTTGCCCATTTGGCACTGCCAGGGCCCATATGCCGCTGCCCATTAGCCACCATCCATTTGCTGCTGCCATAGCCCATTTTGCACAGCCCCTTTGCTGCCACTTCTTTGCCGTCACCCATTCACAATGGCCCATTTGCCTCCGTCAATCCCTGCTGCCTGGAACCAGCTGCAAATGCGATGTCTGGAGGCCAAAAATGGGTCATGCAGAAAAATGTGATGCACAAAGGCCAAACATGGACCATGCGGAGGACGAAAATGTGATATGTGGAGGTCAAAATCAGCCAAAGGGTGGGGGCCAGCAGTTGGGTGGGGCTTCTGCAACATTTGTTGTATAAGACACATCACAATTTTCACCCACTTTTTTGGGTGGGGGGAGAGAGTGCATCTTATATTCTGAAAAGTATAGTGTGTCATCAACTTCATCCTCCCAGCAAAAAGAAATCAGGAATTCAATTTTGACTGTTTGACTGTCCGAATGTGAGTGATTGGCTTTTAAGGAATTGGGGTTTTAGATTAGTTACTTTAATTTTAAATTTGGATTTAGGATGTTTTTTTATTGTTCTTTTATATGTTGTAAGCCACCCTGAGTCTTCAGAGAAAGGGGGGCATATAAATAGATAGATAGATAGATAGATAGATAGATAGATAGATAGATAGATAGATAGATAGATAAATAGATAAATAGATAAATAGATAAACAAACAAACAAACAAACAAACAAACAAATAAACAAATAAACAAATAAACAAATAAACAAATAAACAAATAAACAAATAAACAAACAAACAAACAAATACATAAATAAATGTCCTCTTCCTTTTTGTCTCCTTTCATCCTTTCTTTTATCCCTAATCCCTCCATTCTAATGAAGGAAGAAGATTCTCAACTGCCTCCTTCAGTTGGACATCTGGGTAGGGTACACTTAGGCTAATTATTTCATGATTGATAATGCAAAATGCATTGGTAGACATTTGGATTTCATGGTGACACAGAGCAAAACACTTTTTCTTGGCTTCCAATTTCTTCAGCAAAGAAGAAAGGCTTAGGTGGAAACGAGGGCCAGATTACTTTTGCTTTTAATTACAGTGGTGCTTCTTAATTAGAAGAGCACTCGGGTGACATTCTCTTGGAATAATAGTATTTATTTTTATCTAAATAAAGTGTAATTGAGGTAAATACTATTAAACACTTAAGTGTTCCAGATTATCTGGAATTAGGTTTGCTGATGGCATTCAAAAATAGAATAGCTTAAATAAAGTGAGCAATTTTTTTTATTAGAATCAACCACAATGCCAGAATAGCATGTGAATCATATTTTTTTTTCAGAATAGAGTGGTACCTCTACCTACAAATGCCTCTACTTATGAATTTTTCTAGACAAGAACCGGGTGTTCAAGGGTTTTTTGCCTCTTCTCAAGAACAATTTTCCACTTACAAACCCAAGCCTCCAAAACTGTAACCGGAAAAAGCAGGGAGGAGCCTCTGTGGGGCCTCTCTAGGAATGTCCTGGGAGGAAACAGGGCCAAAAAAGGCAGGGAAAAGCCTCTGTGGGGCATTTCTAGGAATCTCCTGGGAGGAAACAGGGCCGGAAAAAGCAGGGAGAAGCCTCCATGGGGCCTCTCTAGGAATCTCCTGGGAGGAAGCAGGGCCTCCACACTCTCTGTGGTTTCCCCAACCGCACACATTATTTGCTTTTACATTGATTCCTATGGGAAAAATTGCTGCTTCTTACAAACATTTCTACTTAAGAACCTGGTCAAGGAATGAATTAAGGTTGTAAGTAGAGGTACCACTGTACTTCATCATGCAAGATGCTACCAAAAAGCAAGGAATGAAGTCTGTGGTTCAAAGTTAGATCCCAAATGGAGGTTGCAAAGTGAATGTAGATAGCATTGGAGTCTCAAAAAAATTGCTTTTTATATGAAAGGGGCATGCAAATCATTGTCTACAAATGAGGGGCTTATTTTCAAAGGCTTAAGAGAAACCAATGAGGACTTTGGAGCTGGATGGAGGACAGGACCCAGACTCCATCTACATTAATGGAGAAGTTTTAGTTCTTATTTCTAGAGTAGCCCCAAATTCTGGATAAGAGTCCCTAAATACATCCCATGAGAAAAACAGTGATGTCAGATTGAAAACCAGAAGGCAGATAGATGCAAAAGGACAAGTTCCTTGGAAACAAGCATTTACTCAATCGTCCCCTGTCCAATTGTCTTTCCTTATCCCTCTTATCTTATATATTCTCTCCTCTATACATATTCTCTTCCTATCTACTTCTCTTCTTTTTACTTCCTATGTTTATATATATATTTATATGTATTACTTATTGCCTATTCTCTTTCATATGTATTGTATATTGGACAAAGAATAAATAAAATAAATAAAATAAAAAAAATTAATTATCGCTCCTGGCTAGAGCATTCTAAACTGAGTCAATTAAATCCCTCTGCCTTTGGCCAATTAATGACAGAGTAGGACTGATTGTTTGCCTTATGAGAAATTATAGGTGTCTGGTAGAACCAAGGATAATGTCATGCATCCCATGTTGGTATAGAAGAAATAATGCAATTTTTGTCAATTGCATCAGCTTATACATAATGTGCCTGAAGAAGCCCATGGCGGCTGTAACTTTATTATTGCCATAGAGTTAAATTGGACCAGAGGACTATTTTTTTTCTATAATCCTATGAATTATTTATGAATTATTGTTTGGGTCCAGCTTCATTAGACAAGAGCCTAGGTGGTGCAGTGGTTAGAGTGCAGCACTGCAAGCTACTTCTGCTGGGCACCAATTGCCAGCAGTTTGGCAGATCGAATATTCAGTAGACTTCAAAGTTGACTCAGCTTTCCATCCTTCCAAGGTTGGTAAAAATTGAGGACCCAGATTGTTGGGGACAAAATGCTTATACTCTGAAACCACTTAGAGAGGGCTGTAAAGCAATGTGAAGCGGTATATAAGTCTAAATGCTATTGCAAATTAAATTTAATGAGATTTTAAGCATTGCTGAGATTTGTTATATTCATAGATATGTGTTTTATACACAGAGACAGACAGACAGACAGACAGAGAGACAGACAGACAGACAACGGCTGGAAGCTGACCAAGGAGAGATTCAACCTGGAAATAAGGAAGAACTTCCTGACCATCAGAACGATCAACCAGTGGAACAACCTACCAGCGGACGTTGTGAACTCCAATACTCTGGACATTTTTAAGAGGAAATTGGACTGCCATTTGGCTAGGATGCTATAGGATTCCTGCTTAGGCAGGGGGTTGGACTTGATGACCCGCATGGTCCCTTCCAACTCTAACAATAAATAAATAAAAATAAATAAACATACACATACACATCTCCATCCATCTTTCATGAAAATAAGACTGGGTCTTATTTTGGGGGGGAGGGGGGCAAAATAAGCACTAGGGCTTATTTTGGGGGATGTCTTATTTTCTATATATGTGACACACAATTGTTCTACTTGTCTGCAGTGGGGCAGGAGGCCACGTGATATGCCAGTGCTGCCTCCATGAGGAAGAAGAGTGGAACTGCAGCACCGGCTTTCCTCAAGGCCCCTACAGACAAGATGCCCAGGTCCTGACACTTGCCTTGTCTCATGGCAGCAGCTCTGGCAACTCCATCCAGCAGGACCCAGTGTGGTCACAGCCCACTTTTTCTGCTTGCTTTCAGCTGGAAGCTGCTCATGAGGCTGAGCAACACACTGATATCATAGCCATGAGACAAGGAAGGAGATTGGTGGAGCACATGCCCCATACCCACTTATTTTAGGGTTGTATATATCCAGTGAAGGGCTACCAAACTTTTTACTACCACACTGTGGGTGTGGCTTGCCAGGTAGGAGTGGCTTGCTGGCCATGTGACCAGGTGGGAGTAGCTAGATGATCATGTGACTTGACCAAGGATTTTCCAAGAACCTCAAAACAACACCCATATCAATGGACTCAAAACAAACAGGTCATCGAATTCACCCACATCCTAGAAGTGAGCAGCTATAGAACAGTGAAATTACAGAAATGTCTCACTTAGAATTTTGAAAGCACATTTTGAGCATTATCATAAAGGTGCCTTCATGATTGAAATGGCCACTCACAAAATAATCACTGAGTCAAAGGCAACAATCTAAAATATTCCTTGCTACTTTCACAGCCTAAGTGAACATCCCAAAATGCTCCATTCCACACAACAGTCTTAACCCTCCTTCCTGCAGACTACCAAACAAAATCAAAGTTTCTGGCAAAACATTAGGTTTCGAGCATTATTCGTTTTATTTTCTAGAGCAGGGGTTCCCAAACTTGGCAACTTTAAGACTTATGGATTTCAACTCACAGAATTATCCGACCAGCTATGAAGACCTCTGTTTTAGAGAATACTATAACCATTCGGAAAGGAGGGGGAGGCAGAAACCCAGATCATATAGAATTAATTCCAGATCTTATCTCCTTATACTTTTCCTAGACACTTTTGTTTGTAGCAGAATTGCCAGCTTTGGGGTTTTTAAATGCTTTGGGGAAGAACACAGAAGCTGCCCAAAGAAGATGTCCTGCATTTTCTTTCAACATCTTTTGGAGCAAATTGGGTGCTCTGGGATAGAGCTCCATTTTCACTACCCCACTTGCATCCCCCCCCCAATCCGGGCAGCAGCCCACCCCTGTAAATATCTCAGAATGAAAAAATGAAGTAGCCAAAGCAGTGCACATTGAATTTATATAACACATTGCAAATTGATTATTTCTGTCTTCAAACAGATAATAGAATTCTCATTATTGGAGGCAGGTAGAGAAAGTGTTGATTTATTAAGATGTGTTTCCAAATGCATTGTTAAACTAAGAATTTTTTTTCTTTTCCTACAAGAATCTGACAATAGCTTTCTTTCCAAGACACAGCTGAGCAATCTATGTTGATCTGTGCAGGGTTTATGCTTAATGGAAAATCAATGCTATTGATTAAATGGAATAAAAGATTGTCTGTAAAAAAAAGCAATTATGAAATATAGTCATCTCTCAGCATTTTAATTATTTTCAGCTGATAAGAACCAGTGTGCATTTCCCCTGAAAAGCAAAATAATTAAAATTTAAGATGATTAACTGAATTTCTTACCAAAATGTGCACAACTTCTGCACATTGTACTATCACTATGATTATTATTTTAAGAAAAAAAAATCTTATGTCTCATGTCACGGGACACCACCACCCCTCCACAGAGTCGCTTAACTTCCACATTTAACATCCCCACCCACAAAATGTAAAAATAAATACAGTCCTCCATCAAAGCATCAGCATTAAAAAAAAAGTTCTTAGGAGTATAAAGTTTTTAAACATGTGCTCAGCATATGGGCAGCATATAAATTAGACAGATAGTTAGTTAGTTAGTTAGTTGGTTGGTTGGTTGGTTGGTTGGTTGGTTGGTTGGTTGGTTGGTTGGTTGGTTGGTTGGTTGGATGGATGGATGGACGGACGGATGGACGGACGGATGGACGGACAGACGGATGGATGGGGGAGGGAGGGAGGGGGAGAGAGAGAGAGAAAGAGAGAGAGAGATGATAGATAGATAGATAGATAGATAGATAGATAGATAGATAGATAGATAGATAGATAGATAGATATGGCCAGGCCGTGAAAGATGAGCATTCTACCCATGTGAAGCACATACAAGCACACAAGAGACTGCAAACTTTACAAGGAAGTTTTGTGAAGTAAATATGCAAGGGGTTGCCACAAAGAAGTGGGAGTGAAAGTATTCTCCGAAGCACCTGAGGCTAGGACAAGAAGCAAATGGTGGAAACTAATCAAGGAGAGAAGCAACTTAGGAGAAATTTCCTGACAGAACAATTAATCAGTGGAACAACTTCCCTCCAGAAGTTGTGAATGCTCCAACACCGGAAGTTTTTAAGAAGATGTTGGATAACCATTTGTCTGAAGTGGTGTAGGGTTTTCTGCCTAAGCAGGGGTTTGAACTAGAAAACATCCAATGTCTGTTCCAACTCTATTCTATTCTGCTCTGTTCTGTTCTCTTCTAGGATGCTGTTAAATTGTGACAATCTTACAATACTGAATCTGAGTAGTAAAGATCCAACAGGCAACTCTGGTAGGACAATATGTAAGAAAAACATATAAGTACTAGCGAAGCATAAACTGAATGTGAATAAGCAATGTGATACAACACCTCAAAAAAGGCCAGTGCACTATTACGCTTCACTGACAAAATAATTGTGTTCAGAATACTGTTACCAGTTCTGCACACCATGAAATAAAATATCATGGAGATTCAGAGGAGAGCTACCCGATGGATAAGGATTTTGAAACTAAACCCTATGGGACATAGTTAAATTAGAGAGCCATGCCAAAGGAGAATCTATGGGTAGGCATGATAATATTTATTTATTTATTTATTTATTTATTTATTTAATTTTATTTTTATGCCGCCCTTCTCATTTATTTATGATTTGATTTGATTTGATTTGATTGGATTGGATTGGATTGGATTGGATTGGATTGGATTTGACTTGACTTGACTTGACTTGACTTGATTTGATTTGTATGCCGCCCCTCTCCGCAGACTCAGGACGGCTAACAACAGTAATAAAAACAGCATATAACAATCCAATATTAAAACAGTTAAAAACCCTTATTATAAAACCAAACATGCATACAGACATACCATGCATAAAATTGTAAAGGCCTAGGGGGAAAGAGTATCTCAGCTCCCCCATGCCTGGCGGCACAGGTGGGTTTTAAGAAGCTTACGAAAGGCAAGGAGGGTGGGGGCTGTTCTAATATCTGGGGGGAGTTGGTTCCAGAGGGCCGGGGCCGCCACAGAGAAGGCTCTTCCCCTGGGTCCCGCCAAGGTTCCTTAGACTCAGGGCGGCTTACAACATGTTAGCAATAGCACTTTTTAACAGAGCCAGGATATTGCCCCCACAATCCGGGTCCTCATTTTACCCACCTTGGAAAAATGGAAGATTGAGTCAACCTTGAGCCGGTGATGAGATTTGAACTGCTGACCTACAGATCTACAGTTAACTTCAGTGGCCTGCAGTACAGCACTCTACCTGCTGCGCCACCCCGGCTCTCTATTATACAACATATATGGTTTCATATACAAAAAGGAATTGGACCATTCTCTGCTGAAACTAGGAGTAGATGATTGAAATTAAAAGTAGAGTTTCAGTCTGTAGGAGAAGAAAAGGCAGAGATGGGGAGGGGGTGTCAGGGGAGATGACATTAAAAACATAATCAGTTTAGGGTTTGTTGAGTTTCTACAAGTTCAACCCCTCTTGAATTCTGTTGACCTCTATATGGAAACAATGTAGTGTTGAACTAGAAGATATCTTCTATGCTGCAGCCTTATGGATGGCCCTGATTCTTTGCACCCAATACAGTCTTAATATTACAAAGAACTTGAAGATGATAAATGCTTTTAACCAGTGATATGATTTTATACAGAATAGTGGAGGATTTCTCCTTGCTAGAGATTTTCAACTCATATATATTTTGGGCTCTGGATTTACAGATTTATCTAAGTTTTTATGTCATTGGCCTTGGAGGTCCAATGTTAGACTTTATATCCGGTGTTATTGGATCAATAATATTGAGGATAATTCAAGATAACTCTTTGAAATAATTCTTAAAATACCAGAACAGTTACAGCATCTTTTGAATGTAGATGCAGTATTATTAATCTCTCCATTTTTAGAATCAGTTTGCTTAGAAAGTCCCACCTCATTTAATCCTGCTTGTTTATTTAGAGAAATAAGAATGGTATGTGTGCTTACTTTTATAAATCTCCTATGAGAATACATCCTTTTGTTTTTCTCTGCATGCTGTGTCTTAGAATTATGTATTTTTCTATTACACAAGTTTGCCATTATTACACTTGTTATATTTCATCCTGAATTGGGACATAAGCTTTCTGGAGCCTGAGGGATTAGATGAAAGAAATAAAATTATTTAATAATAAATATTAAAATCCTCCTACTTCTTGCTGTGGAATTTTCATCTTATCGTCTGACTAATTCACAGTTTTATATTAGAAAGGTAGTCACTAATTTATCCCTTCAGTTCTGATTCAGCACCCTGTGAAATCTCATATATCCAACTGAGCGGGATTGCTGGTAAGGATTATTTATTACAACTTCATCTAGGGATTTTATTATTATTATTATGAGATTAACAGAAAACCATCAATATATCCAGTGATTTTAATTTTATCGTTATTTTTTAACATTTCTTTGTGGATAGAAGTGATTAAAGTCTCATTGATTTCAATAAATCTATTCAGAGGATGGCGGGATTCAACTGCAACCCACGGATTCCTTTTTATAGCTTTTGTTATTGTCTAAAGGTAGTTTGCCTCAGTGCTTAAATTTGGAGCCAGTTTGTTTGGTGACAATAGATGATCTAGCTCAGTGTTTCCCAACCTTGGCAACTTGAAGATATCTGGACTTCAACTCCCAGAATTCCCCAGCCAGCGAATGCTGGCTGGGGAATTCTGGGAGTTGAAGTCCAAATTTCTTCAAGTTGCCAAGGTTGGGAAACACTGATCTAGCTAAACTATTCGTTATGGCAGATTGTCAATGTGTATTTTTGCTGTGTTATGATTTTGGAAGCTTCTTTTGATCACCAAAACGCTAAAACACTCCAAGAGGGGCGGCATATAAATCCAATTAATAAATAAAAGCAGGTATTACTAAATTTTCCTTTTATACTCAGGGGTGGATTCTAAGTTACCTCACCACTGGTTTGCGTTCTCCCACACCATGTGGCCACACTTTTTAGCCACACAAAGGCCAAAAACAAGATGGTAGCCCATGTGCAATGCTGGAAACCTTTCCTCTGCACATGTGCAGAACAAAAAAAAAATCAGAAAAAAAAATCATTTTTTTAAAAAAAGATGGCAGCGTCCACAGCCCGACACCGATAGAACTGGTTCTATGACATTACCGTGACATCACCAGTGGTTTGTCACAGGTTCTACAGAATTAGTGTGAACTGGGAGGAAACCACCCCCCCCCCTCTACTTAAACTGCATATGAAATCAAAGCCTTTGCATAGCCAGAGGAGGCTCTAGATTTACAAAGCTGTTTTGAGAAGATTTTCCATTTCAATTGCCTAAGCAAAGATGATGATTTGGGTCCAAAACATCTGAAACTGGTGATTTATTATCCTTTTATAGTGAGTTTTAATTGTTAAAAGTGATGCTTTTAACTTTTGTCCAGTTAATAAAGTTGGCGTGAGAAGAATTGCTCGCATAAATTAATCCCAAATCAAATGCTTAACATGAAGATTCTATTTCATGTCACCTCTTTATAGCCAAACCAGGTAGAACATGAAATATAGTATATACAAATAAAAGCACCTGAATATTGATTATGTGACCCTAGGAATTCTGTTTCAAGTTCAAGGACCAGTTGCAAGTCATCTTTCAGCACTGCTGCAATTTTGAACAGAAATTAAACAAATGGTTGTTAAGTTGGGGAGTACCTGTGCCATATTTCACTGTTTTTAATGTGCAAAATAGAGATCCTAGAGCAGTGATAGGCTTCTATGGTCAGGTATTCAGAACCAGTAGAAAAATTTTGGTCACGTATACAGAACCAGTAGGAAAAATTTTTTTTTTCTTTTTCTTTTCCTTCTGGGCTCTGGGCAGTAATGGGCAGCCATATTTTTTACTGCCACACTGTGGGTGTGACTTATTTTGTGGGTGTGGCTTAATGGTCAAGTGACTGGGTAGGAGTGGCTTGTCGGCCATGTGATCAGGTGGATGTGGCTTGAATGATAATCATTGTTCAAGTGAAGCTCGTCTGAGGCCAGGAAGGAGGAAAGAGGGAAAAAAACAAGAACACAGATGCAGCAGCAGTAGCAGGGGAAAAAAGGAGAGCCGAGCCGAGACCAGTAATCCAGGAAGTGACAACCGCCAATCATTTCCATTGGTGAAACACAGTTCCTGCCTGCTGCCCGTCCCTGGCTCTGGGTATGTTTTTCCTATCGCAGTAAATGAGATTGAATGTTTATAATTTTAGAAGAGCTGTGCATGTGTCTGTGTCTGTGTCTGTGTTTATATAGTAGATAATGTATATTTTTGTGTGCCTGTGTGTAATATGTATGTACACATATGGCATATACACATATAATTAAATAGTATATTTTGGATGTTCCATAATAGTAAATAGATAAGAAAATTGTATCTCTTTGACACAAGGAGGGGCCAGGCATTCTAACCCTAATCCAAACCCTTGACGTGAGTGATATTAAGTTGGCCATCTTTAAGTCAGTCACATGACCTTTAAGCCAGCCCCGGTCACATGATCATCAAGCCATTCCCACCTGGTCACATGGCTGGCAAGCCACACCCACAAAGCCACTCCCATAGTGTGGTAGTAAAAAGTTTGCAGCCCTTCACTGTCCTAGAGGTACCCCAGACATATTCCTATCATTGCACTTTATCAATCACTATGTGGGGTAGTATTATACTACTTACCTATGGTCAAAGCAGAGTTCCTGGGCCACTGTTATTTTGTCTCTTCTCCACATTCAGAGTAGACCTGACAGTACTGGAATATTAAAGTTCACTGTATAAGCAAGCCCCTTGGGATCCAACCTTCTCTGTGGCAGCCCCGACTCTCTGGAACCAGCTCCCCCCGGAGATTAGAACTGCCCCCACCCTCCTTGCCTTCCGTAAACCCCTTAAAACTCACCTCTGCCATCAGGCATGGGGGAATTGAGGCATTCCCCCTCCCTCCCCCCAGGCCTATATAATTTATGTATGGTGTGTTTGTGTGTATGTCTGGTTTAATAATGGGGTTTTTAAATGTTTTTTAAATTTATTAGATTTGTTATGAATTGTCTTATTGTATGCTGTGAGCCGCCCCAAGTCTACGGAGAGGGACGGCATACAAATCTAATAAATAAATAAATAAATCTAAAGAAACCCACCTCCAAATGACAGTAAATTCTCTCTACCCCCTCCCCCCCAGCTAGCTGAAACTCTAATCCTCCGTCCATTATTTTCATTTAAGAATTGCAACAAGGCATTTATTGTCCCAGCTATATTAGTCCTTTGCAAATAAGGGTAATACTATATCCAGTCTGCAGTGCAGATGCAGCACTTACAAACTAGAATAGACACAACTGTATGAGGTAATGTTTTGCTGAATTCAGTCACATAGATTCTCTCAGGTTTTCTACTCCAACGTATGATGGTTTTCTTTCTCTCTCTGACTCTTAAGCCATCTGGGCATCTCTGCTGAATTTCTCCTGGAGGGGGTCTTCATCTTAGGTTGGAGTTCAGGTTAAACGTTTACGGACTATGTTCCAAACAGCATGAAGTGTGTCCAATGTTTCCTTCGGCTGTGACCTCTCCTCTCTCAAGGACCCCAAGTTCTCAATTGCTAAAAGCGATGGACTTAATTTTGTCAAATAAAAAGGCTGGTTCATGGAGGAGCTGAAGGAGATGAAATGATAGAAGAAATATCTAGAGCAGTGATGGCAAACCTATGGCATGGGTGCCACAGGCAGCACGCGGAGTCATATCTACTGGCAAACGAGCCTTTGCCCTAGCTCAGCTCCAACATGCATGTGTGTGCTGGCCAGCTGATTTTTGGCTCACACAGAGGATTTTGGGGGACGTTTTTGGCTTCCAGAGATCCTCCGGGGGGATGGGGAGGGCATTTTTATGCTCTCCCAGCTCCAGGGAAGCCTTTGGAGCCCGGGGAGGGCGAGACACGAGCCTACTGGGCCCACTAAAGTTGGGAAACAGGCCATTTCCAGCCTCCAGGGAGCCACCAGGGGGCCTCCAGGTTGCGGGGGAAGCTGTTTTTGCCCTCCTCAGGCATTGAATTATGGGTATGGGCACACATGCATCCACAATAGTACACACTCATGCTCTTTCGGCACCTGAGGGAAAAAAAAAGGTTCGCCATCACTGATTTAGAGCATCGCTGGTACTCTACAAAGGATGAACACAGTTTAGTATCATTCTTAACATACTTAACAAGAGCAGCAAAGTATCAATGTTTCTCTGCATTTATCCTTCTGCAGATAGGCACTTTGAAGCCCTATTTTGAGTGACATGACCCCTTTTGGGGAAAGGAGCTTTCAGAAGTATCTTACTTGGGCGTGTTAAAGAATTTACTCAGCATCTGTTGGACACAGTCACTTGGATTTGCTCACAGTTGAATACTGGTCTTGTTTCATGTCCAAAGGCATGTCTTGTCTGGTTATCCAGGAACGGTTAGGACCTCTTGGCCTCAGGAAGTGAATAGTGTCCTTAGGATTGTGATGTCAGTCATTTCTTTTGATTCGTGTCTCTCTTTGCTTAGTGGTCCAGAGGATATTACATGAATGAATTGTAGTGGTGATTAAAGCGAGATGATTGGTTGTGCATCATTTTTTGCCATTCTTGGTATCTCAGCCATTTTTGGTGCCATTGATCATTGTATCTGTTGTGGTTATCTCTGGCCCAACTGCTGCCCCAAGGACTGTGGATGTGGGGGAGACATCCACATGCTGCAGGCCTGTTTTGCCCCCGGTGGAATCTGCTGATGAAGGCTCCTCTGACCAAGAAGACATGAGTGACAGGGAGGAGGAGAGTGTGGCAGACAGCTCAGAAGGAGATCAATTATCTAGCTCCTCCTTGGATTCAGAACAAGAGTTAATGATACAGCCACCCATGCGGAGAGCGATGCATAGGCAACAACAACTGAGAGATTATTATCAAAGAAAATGAGGCCACCTGTGGTTGGGTGGGGCTGTGGTAATTAGTGAGGCTGCTATAAATAGCAGCCTGTGGGTTTGGCCATTGTGGAGGATTATCTGATCGTTGTGTTTCGTGACTGCTTTACTGACTTTGACCTTTTGTGTGCTGATTTTTCCCTGCTTTGAAACTAAACCAGGGCAAAGTGTGTTTCACTTTGTGAAAGAAGAAGGACTGTGAATTGCCTCACAGCTGCAAGCTAAGTATCACAGAACTGATAAGGGACTTGTACAAATTACCAGTTTGTTTGGAGACGAGTGCTCTTTGCTATACCAAAAGAGGGCTTGGTTTAAGTGAATTTTCATTATAAAGAACATTGTTTTGAATTTTCAAACGTGTGTGTGTCTGAAATTTGTACCTGTGAATTTTTGGGATGAGTCTACCAGAGAGCCCGACAGAACAGTATCCTTATGGATTAGTATAGAGGATATGGGGTGGGCAGCATGGTGTTGTCCTGGTTTTCCTCCTTTCTCCATAATTGATTCCAGTTTGTGGTGATTGAAGAGGACAGATCCTGCCCTTGATTCCTATTATGTGAGGTTCTGCAGGGCTCTCTCCTCTTCTATTTAACTCCTATGTTCTTTCTGGTCTTCCAAATGCTGAACACTTTAACTCAGCCAACCCGCCTTGCTATTTGCTACTTCTCTTTTGTTTGCTTCCACCTTTCCCAGCCTTAGGAGAGATCTTAAGGGAAAAAAACCTAGGGAAGGTTTCATAATTACCATTACTTGATAAACAGAGATGTTTCTATGTCAAGGGGTATGGTGGTCAAGAAGTTAAGTTATTGGACTTGTTGACCCAAAGGTTGGCACTGCATGATGAGTTGAGCTTCCATTCTTGTCCCAGCTCCTGACCACATAGCTGTTCAAAAACATACAAATGTGAATGGGAAGGTAACAGCATTTTGTGCTGGCCATATAACCATGGGAGTGTCCTCAGACAACACTGCTTCCCTCAGCCAAGAAATTGAGATGATCACTGTATCCTAGAGCTAAATGTGACTAGACAGGGGAAGATGCCTTCCCCTGCTCCTATGCAGGGGTGAGCTTCAAAACTTTTAGTGATGGGTTGTCTGCCCAATTGCTTGGTGGGTGTGGCCATGGTGGGTGTGACCTAGTCCACTTCCTGCACCACAGGGTGGGGTAGTTTTACCCTTCCTGAACTCCAGAGGCTTTCTGGAGAGTGAAGCTTCCAGGAGGCTTGTTTTACACCCTCTCCAGGCACCAGAGGCTCTCCTTGAGCTGCCAGAAGGGTGAAAACAACCACCCCCAGGCTCTGGAGGCCCTCCAGAAGCCAGAAATGGGCCATTTCAGGCTTTACAAAATAGCAAAGGCCTGCCATCTTCAGCGCTACTGCACCCTCCAAGGTCAGTGTGGGCACATCCAGCAAATGTATGTGCACCCGTCAGCCCAAGATTTGGCTTCTGCACATGCACAGCAAGTGAAATTTTGCAAGAGCATGGGTGCGTGAATAAGATTTCAGCAATTCTTGCTGATATTTCTGCCTCCACGCATGCACAGAAGCAAAACATAGGTAAAAATCACTGAAATCTTGCTTGCACAAGCATCTTCATGTGAGATTTTGCTTGCTGTGCATGCACAGAAGGTAAATCTCATGCGGGCTGCACACAAATCCCAAAAATTGCTACTGGAATGTAGCACCTTACCATTCTGGTAGCAAGCCATCACTGTTCCAGAGCCTCTAGGAGGCCCGTTTTTCACCCTTCCTGAGCTCTGCATTTACGTGGCATCCAAAATGGGCCCCAGGGAGACTTCTAGGAGGGGAGGGGTGGGGCTGGGCAGGGTGGGGGGGCAGTTAGAAATGTGATTTGGGGGTTCTCTGAACCATGCAGAATCTTTGCTAGAGGATCGTCTGAACTTGGGTGAACCTGAAGCAACCTGCTTCTATACCAACTTTTATTCTTTGATGGTAAAGAAATTGTTGACATTTTTTTCAAAAGGAAATAAATGTTCAGCAGGAATACTCATGAATAGCATCTATCTTCTTGGTCCTGTTTTCTATTGTATAATTGTTTTTCTCCAGTTTTCTGAAGCTTCCTAACATTTAAGAAACCTCACTTCACAGAGACCTTATTGTATGAGGAAGTAGAAACATCCTGGGAGATTGCAAAATCATGATGAAATAAGGAAAGGAAAAGTAAGAAAGAAAGACTGAACATTCTTCAGTGCTTTGCAACAGCAAAGAAAATGCAGAAACATCACCTAAAGAACCCTCTCTACAGCTGAAAATATTTTTTAGTTTTTTGGAAATTGGACAACAGATTCCCTTAAAGTATTAGAAAACCCCCCCTCTGTTTTAGAACTTGGAAGACTGTTTCCAGTAACAGAGAAAAAAATCAATGGTTTGACTTAAAGTCAGGTAGTTTTATGTCTTCATTTAAATGCACTGAAACCATTAGATTGGATAAAATTACATTCTTTGCATAACTTGAAGTTTGCCTCCAGAAGTTTGCCAAATGCATCCATGTGACCAGGATTTAAAGGAAATCATACCCTTTTCTTTGTTTTTGATATATCCTGGTTTCAGTTTATTTTTATTTTGAAGATAAAGATAGAGTTGATACAGCAATAAGCAATTGGCACATAAACTGTGCCTATTCTATAAAACAATTCCCCAGAATCATTGAAAAAAAGTAAAAATGAGGCTGTTTCACTTACAGAGATTTTTAGAAAGCTGAACTGGTTTCCCTTATCTGCCGAGGAAAATGAGCTTTGTGAAAACATGGTGCATAAATACATAAATAATCCATTCCCAAACTATTTCAAAGATAAATATCAGCTGCTAACCTCAATTCACTCAGACAACATCAGATAGAATGCTAAGGGGAATATGAGTTTTCCTCAAGCTGGAATGAATTTTGACAAAACATCTTTAACTGAACAACACTGCATTATAAGACAGTTGCCCCGGAAGCGGAGTAAAGATGCTGTGACATGTATGGAGTAAATAAAGGGTCACTTTATTAATTAACATAAATTTGAATAACGTAACTTTAAATACGTAAATTTAAATATTCAAATTCAACTGTAAACTAAGGACCTGCAGAGGCCAAAGAGTAACGGGGCGGAAATTCCTGCCATAACCTTCCTTGGCAACATTGGGCAAAAACTCCTTGCTGAACCAGGTGAAGGTAACCAGGTGGATCTAAGCCACGCCCCTTGGCATGTGGGAGGAGATCACCCTTCAATCCCCCAAGGGAAATTGGATCCGGTGAGTCCCATGGGCATCCTCTCTCCAATCCCTTACGTTGTGATAACCTCTAGTTCCTGGAGACAGGTGGTCCATCACCTTTTAAAGATGCCCAAAGGAGCATGCACGGTTGCTGTTACTGTCCATTTCCGCCCCTAACCTGCCAAACCCCAATCACCAAAGGGAAGCCTAATTCTGTTACTATATGTGCCACACCCCCTAACCAGTCCATCCTCACCGTCAGTGTGGAATAGGTGAAAAAATGGCCTCCTCTAAAGGGGAAGCCGCAAAAAATTCCTATTCGGCCAAGAGGTGACCTCCTCAGACACACTGTTGA
Organism: Erythrolamprus reginae; assembly: GCF_031021105.1. Lineage (NCBI taxonomy): Eukaryota > Metazoa > Chordata > Lepidosauria > Squamata > Dipsadidae > Erythrolamprus > Erythrolamprus reginae. The sequence goes on along the minus strand of NC_091952.1, from coordinate 20,680,237 downwards.
TAGTGGAGGGCTGGCGGGTGTTCGTTTTGCGATTTCAACAGGGCAAGGGGGAGGTCCAGCTTGGAACGCCCTTAAATAGGGCGCTCCAGGACTTCCCCCCAAGCCCTGCATGCAGCGTGTGACCTTGGCGCACTGTCAAAAGCTGAACTTCCAGTTTCGCCGGAAACCGGAAGTTCAGGGCTCCAAAGAGCTGGCAGCAGCGTCGCCCAGCTCCGTGGGAGGGAGGGAGGGAAAAGAAGGAAGGAAGGAAGGAAGGAAGGAATCTTATGACCACAATCAAGCCCAAAATTTTGGTTGCTAAGCAAGGGCATTTTATAAGTTGACCATGCTGCCTAATCACATGCCCAACCAACCATAACCAGCAACCCACTTCTACCAAACCACGCCCACAGAACCAGTAGGTAAAATGTTTAGAATTCCCCACTGGTCCTAATCCATTACAGAATATAATGGACGGCATATAATCAAAACATGTGTATGAGACCAAGATACAAGCTGAAGTAATGTAGAGCTGGGGATCCTAAATCATGATACCATAGTGTTGGAAGATACTACAAGTATTATCCACTCCAACTATTTATGACAGGTAGTAAAATTAAACCATCAACAGGCCTTTTTCTTAAATTAACCAGAAATGAAAAACCCAGAACCTCTATATATGCTACTCACAGACTAAAGAGGAGGGATGAGAGAAAAAAAGGGAAAATTAAACAATAAAATGAGTAATAGCTATTGTTTTAGGGAAAATAGCTTTAAAATCAAATATTGCCTGGTTGTTTGAGTATCTGGCGGTTTTTGTGGAGAAGAGAGACTGTTTCATAACAGCGGTTATTCAAACTTTTATATATTGTGACCTTGTCTGATTCATTCTTTCTCTGATTCATTGAGAGACATGACAACCTAGATTTACATTATTTATTCCCTGATTCCAGCAGTTGGCTTCAGTCTACCCAATTCGTATTTATGATCCTCGTAGTCTATAGACTACGTGATTTTCATATACTTCAAGTACTGTATGTAGCACTTTATACATGGCAAAAATTTGGAAAGTGTACAGTGAAAAAGTTTTCACTGTAATTTTTGCCATGGATGTTAAAAAGTTAGTATGCCTTCTTTTTTCCATCATTAGTCTTTGTTTCTAGTTATCCATGCCTTCCTCTGCCTGTTCAGATAACTAGTTACCATGTCCATGATTTCATTCAATACTAATGGAGGACATTTCTCTAACAGGTATTATGAACCTGGCTTCCCATAACACTATTTCTGTTGGAGTTTTAACACTGTGGGTTATCAAACAGGATTAATTGTTCCCGAAGCCCAAGAATGAAACAACTAGTGAGTAATCGATGCAACTTATTAAATAACATTTGAAACTAATGGAACAAAGGTCAATAAAATTATAGGCAGAAAGTAATTTATGGGGGATTTAGCAAAAGAATGTTTGAGGTTGGTAGGTAAGGCAATTAAATCAGCTGGTGACAATTTGTGAGAATTTAGCATATTATTCAAACTAATGAGGAAAGGTGAAACAGTTCAGAGAGTGGCAGGGAAAAAATGGGTGGGGTTAAGAAATGATTCCCTTTATAGAGCTACGGAAGAAGAAATGAAAAAAGAAAAATAGAATGAAAATAGAAATGAAAAAAGAAATGGAGACATGCACATGCTTTATGCCATAGCTAAGAGAGAGAGAAATTTGCAAGGTACAGTGGTACCTATACCTACAAATGCCTATACTTATGAAATTTTCTAGATACGAACCAAGTGTTCAATATTTTTTTGCATCTTCTCATGAACCATTTTCCACTTACGAACCACCACCACTCTCTCAGGGAGGAAACAGGGCCAGAAAAGGTGAGGACAAGCTTCTGTGGGGCCTCTCTAGGAATCTCCTGGGAGGAATCAGGGCGGGAAAAGGTAGGGAGACGCTTCTGTGGTGCCTCTCTAGGAATCTCCTGGGAGGAATCAGGGCAGGAAAAGGTAGGGAGATGTTTCTGTGAGGCCTCTCTAGGAATCTCCTGGGATGAAACACGGCTGGAAAAGGCAGAGAGAAGCCTCCATTTGGCCTCTCTAGGAATATCCTGGGAGGAAACAGGGCCAGAAAAGGTGAGGAGAAGCCTTTGTGGGACCTTTCTAGGAATCTCCTGGGAGGAAACAGAGCCGGAAAAGGCAGGGAGAAGCCTCCGTGGGGCCTCTCTAGGAATCTCCTAAGAGAAAACATGGCCAGAAAAGGTGGGGAGAAGCCTCCGTGGGGCCTCTCTAGGAATCTCCTGGGAGGAAACAGGGCCTCCACCCTCCCTGTGGTTTCCGCAATCACACACATTATTTGCTTTTACATTAATTCCTATGGGAAAAATTGCTTCTTCTTACAAACTTTTCTACTTAAGAACCCAGTCATGGAACGAATTAAGTTCGTAAGTAGAAGTACCACTGTATATCATTCACATATATGCACTCAGAGGTGGGTTCAGAATTGTCAGTTCGGACAAGTGACAGGAATTTCCCCCTGCTCGCCAAAACAGCAGTAATGGCTGCCTGGGCACCCCCCCCCCCAAATAGGCTCTCTTAATTTTTGCTTCTGCGCTTGCACAAAAGTTGCACGTGCACAGAAGCTCCCGAACAAAAACTGTTAAGCGAACCAGCAGCGAAGTAAGTTAGAACCCAACCCTGTATATACCGACACAAACATATCAAGTGGAGAATATACACTGCTCAAAAAAATTAAATAAAGGGAACACTTAAACAATACAATATAACTCCAAGTAAATCAAACTTCTGTGAAATCAAATTGTCCACTTAGGAAGCAACACTGATTGACAATCAATTTCACAGGCTGTTGTGCACATTCAACTTTGTAAAGAACAAAGTATTCAGTGAGAATATTTCATTCATTTAGGTCTAGGATGTGTTCTTTGAGTGTTCCCTTTATTTTTTTGAGCTGTATATTTTGCATAGGATCAGTTTAACTTGACAGCGGAGAATAACATAGTAAGTTCCTGGTTTGAAGTGGGCAAACGAGGAATGGAGTGAGGTGAGGACAATCACCTTTTGTTTGTGAGACTAGGGTGCTTTTCAACAGAATTCTGATTTTAGATGAACTCTCCAAGGGTGGGTGAAGAAAGGAATCTGAAGCCTTTACCATTGCTTCTTGTTCTGCCCTCAGGTGCTTTGGAGAATAGGTTGACTCCCTCTTCTTTGTGACAACCCCTGATATATTGGAACACTGTTATCATGTCTCCCCTGGTCCTCCTTTTCATTAAAATGACATACCCAGTTCCTGCAACTGTTCTTCATATGTTTTAGCCTCTAGTCTCCTAATCATCTTTGTTGCTCCTCTGCATTTTTCTACAGTCCCAACATTTTATTTTATTTATTTATTTTATTAATCAGATTTGTATGCCGCCCCTCTCCATAGACTCGGAGCGGCTAACAACAACAATAATACAATGTAAACAAATCTAATATTTAAGTTATTTTTTTAAAAACCCAATTTAAGAAACCAATCATACATACTGACATACCATGCATAAATTTCATAAGCCGAGGGGGAAGGGAAAGTCTCAATTCCCCCATGCCTGACGACAGAGGTGGGTTTTAAGGAGCTTACGAAAGGCAAGGAGGGTGGGGCAACTCTGATATCTGCGGGGAGTTGGTTTCAAAGTGTTGGGGCCGCCACAGAGAAGGCTCTTCCCCTGGGTCCCGCCAAATGACATTGTTTAGTTGACGGGACCTGGAGAAGGCCAACTCTGTGGGACCTAACTGGTCGCTGGGATTCGTGCGGCAGGTGGCGGTCCCGGAGATATTCTGGTCCGGTGCCGTGAACATTTGTTTTACATATCAATAGTCTTTATCATTAGTCCTTTATGGGGTGGGATAGATCTTGTATCTTTGAGTTGGTTTCTACAAAGTTATAGAAGGCATGTGTGGACTCAAAGGATGTGTGTAAGTCCTAGCAACCTTATGGGACCTAAAATGGTGAGTGTAGCACAATATTCTATCCACTGACTGGACAATTGCTATTTTGCTGATATAACTCTTCCCAAGCAAGTCAACCAAATAACTAGGCAGGATCATACTTCAGTCAATTCTACAGACCTGCCAGAGTCAAATTTGAGCAACATTATCCAGTAGAAGCATAAAACAGTATTCACATCAATACTGGGGTTACTCACTCAGTCCCATCTTACAAAGGAAATAATTGGAGACTTAAACAACAAAATAACTGATAGTTATATAGTCTGCCTGTGGAGAAAATAGCTTTAAAATAAATTATTGTCTGGCTTTTTGAGAAGGGTTTTGTGCGGAAGAGAGAGATTGTTTCATAAGAGTGATTATTCGAACTTTTATATATTGTGACCTTGTCTGCTTCTTTCTGTCCCTCATCCATTGACAAACTTGACAGACTAGATTTACATTATTTATTTCCTGATTCCGGCAATTGAATTCAGTCTAATCTTCAAATTTATGATCATTGTAGTCTGTAGATCACATGATTCTTCATAAACTTCATGTAATTTGATATATAATCAATTCTATATTATATCTAGGATATGTTCCTGAAAATAAAGCTTTATGATTTCAGCATCTTTCTAGTACAGAATAAGTAATTTCATGTACATTTATTTATGTATTTGTTTAATTTGACTTCTATGCTCCCCAATCCCAATGGGACCTAAATATATTTTAAATTTTTTTTTCAAAGCCTAAATATATTTTTAAAAGTTTTTCACTGTATTTTTTTAAAGTCCTGGTAATTTGAAACAATCCTGCTGAGCAGCTATCTGCAGATGCAATTAAGAGAAGAAAAATAAGCCCATTTCACGTTTTAGCATTAAATTAGATTATTAGAGTTGGAAGGGACCTTGTAAATCATCTAGTCCAACCTCCTGCTCTAGCAGCAAACCTTATACCATTTGAGACAAATGATTGCCCATGTCTTCCTTAAAAATCTCTAGTGTCGGAGCACCACAACTTCTGGAAGCAAGTTGTTCTATTGATTAATTGTTCTAACAGTCAGACAATTTCTCCTTAGTTGTAGGTTGGTTCTCTCCTTGACAGTTTCCATCCATTACCAGATTAACAGAGTTGGAAGGGACTTTGTCCAACCCCCCACCTGAGAAAGAGACCCTACATAATTTCTGACAGATGGTAGTCCAGTCTTGCTTTGAAAGCTTTCAGTGATGAAGTTCCCACAACTTCTGAAGGTAAGCTGTTCGATTGGTTAATTGCTCTCATTATAAGAAAATTTCTCCTTATTTCCAGGTTGAAACTCTCCTTGTTCAGTTTCCATCCATTATTCCTTGTCTGGCCTTCAGGCGCTTTGGAAAACAGTCTGACCCCCTGCTCTCTGTGGCAACCTCTTAAATATTGGAACACTGCTATTATGTCAATCCTGGGCCTAGAAAGTTTAGAACTAAGATGCCTTAAACAAGATCTAAGTATTGCCCACAAGATCATATGCTGCAATGTCCTGCCTGTCGGCGACTACTTCAGCTTCAACCACAACAACACAGCTTCAACCACAACAACACAACAGATTTAAACTTAATATTAACCGCTCCAAACTTGACTGTAAAAAATATGACTTCAGTAACTGAGTTGTCGAAGCGTGGAACTCATTACCGGACTCCATAGTGTCATCCCCAAACCCCCAACACGTTACCCTTAGATTATCTACGGTTGACCTATACAGATTCCTAAGAGGTCAGTAAGGGGCGAGTACAAGTGCACTAGAGTGCCTTCCGTCCCCTGTCCTATTACTCTCCTATATCTCCTATACCTTTCGTCTACTCCTATATCTCTTCTTCTATTCTTTCATTGATATGTTCTATTACTTTATCTTCTTTTCTATTATTTTTTAGATATATTTTACTATGAGTATCTCCTCTATAACCTTCATCATGTATTTTATTGGGTATATATAGATATATACCCACTAAAACCCTCATTGTGTATTGGACAAAATAAATAAATAAATAAAATATAAATAAATAAATAGAAAAAAATAAAATAAATGTCTCCCCTGGGGCTTCTCTTTGCTAGACTAGCCACGCCCAGTTCCTGCAACCGCTAATTGTATGTTATAGTTTCCATTTCACTTATCATCCTGGTTGCTTTCCTCTACACTTTCTCTAGAGATTCAGGAGGTAAGTCCCATGAGGTAAGTCTTAGCTGTACTTGGTCAGATTTTGTCTTCCTTCAGCAGTAGCATAAACGATGAACCAAACTGATGGTATACATTTTGGAGGGAGCAAATCAAAGAACAGAGGGAATGAGGAAACATCTCAGGGACCTTGTAATCAGGATGTATTGACTCCTAAGCAGAAGGGGGCCTCTGTGTTAACCAAAGGAACCACAAGGAAGGAAAGAGGGAGGAAAGGAAGGAACCCAATAAATTCCAAATTCAGCTCCAACTTTCAATACCTCTTGAAAGAAGACATTTTTATAACCTCAGTGGAGAGGTTGTCCTTTAAAATTTGAATTGAATATTGGCTGTGGGGTTGTAAATAAGGAAAGACCCATTTTTGCTTGACTCTTATTTTTGTAGGACATGGTCATACTGAGACCAAAGGAGGGGTCAAGCACATAATCAGTTTCAAGTTGTTTTGTGCCCAAAGGAGATCTAAATTCAGCCTCCTTGAATTCTGTTGACTCTTATCTACCACTAATCCTAAATTGCAATTAACAGAGGCATACAATCTAGGACTAAGGAGTTACTAATACCTCTCTTTAATACCACTGTATAATGCCACTCTCTTTTAGAGCACACCTAGAGTATTGCATGCAGTTTTAGTCACCACACTAAACAGAAGACATCAAAACTCTAGAGAAAGTGCAGAAGAGAGCAATCAGGATGATAAGGCAACTGGAAACTAAAACATAGGGAGGGTGCTTGCAGGAACTGAGCATGGCCAGTCTGGCAAAGAGAAGAACCAGTGGTGACATGATAACAGTCTTTCAATACTTGAAGGGCCACCACAGAGAGGAGGAGGTCAGACTGTTTTCCAAAGCACCAGAAGGCCAGATAAGGAATAATGGATGGAAGCTGTCCAAGAAGAGATTCAACCTGAAATAAGGAGGAACTTTCTGATGGGGAGAGTGATCAACCAGTGAAACAGCTTCCATGTGGAGGCTGTGAGATATCCAGCACTTGAGACTTTCAAAGAGAGATTGGACTGCTATTTGACCAAAATGGTGTAGGGACTCCTGCTTGAGCATGGGGGTTGGACTAGATTTTTATTTATTTATTTATTCTTTGTCCAATACACAATACATATGGAAGAGAATAGACATGAAGTAATATATATAAAGATAATATGTAAAATAGAAGAGAAAATATATGAGAGGAAGAAAATATATATGATATATGAGATAAAGAAAAGACTATTGGACAGGGGATGATAGGCACACTAGTGCACTTATGCACGCCCCTTACTGGCCTCTTAGGAACTTGGAGAGGTCAATCATGGATAGACTAAGGGAGAAATGTTGGGGGTTAGGGGTTGACATTATTGAGTCTGGTAATGAGTTCCATGTTTCAACAACTCGATTGTTAAAGTCATGTTTTTTACAGTCAAGTTTGGAGCGGTTAATACTAAGTTTGAATCTGTTGTGTGCTCTTGTGTTGTTGCGGTTGAAGCTGAAGTAGTCATTGACTGGTAGGACATTGCAGCATATGATCTTGTGGGCAATACTTAAATCGTGTTTTAGATGATCTACAAGGTCCCTTCCAACTCTAATAATAATCTAATCTAATTTACCTTGATCATTAGTAATTCCGACTGTTGTTTAAAGGTAGCATGGAATAAACTTGCACTCATTTTAAATTAGTTCTGGAGTTTTTTATGCCCGGCAACTTTTAAATGAATGAACCAACTCAGTCCTTCCTGAACTAAGATATGGAAGAAAAAGGTTTTGCGTTGACTTCAGCTTTTGCTAATTTCATAGAAGCCTCCCCAGACTCCCATTGACAAGCAGAACATTATGGAAGTGGATTACCATTTCCTTCTTCAAGGTTGTTTTTCTCAATCTTTTCTCAATCTTTGGATTGAGGACTTCTCTGACCTTTTCAACTCACTTCTCCATTCTGAATGCACCTCAGAGAGAAAATTGCATGCAGAAGCATTTATACCCTGTATAAAATAAGCCGACTCCTTGTATTTCAGGCTAGAGAAAACTGTAAAAGAGGAATTTTACAGAGAAAATTTCAGGTTAGAGAAAACTGTAAATGAAAATAAATAGCTGGGGTACATTGTTCAAATTTAAATTTGCAAACTGAAGCAATCAGAAACTAATTTATCTATTTTTTACCTTGGGTGGCAAATGTTGCCATGTGAAAACAGTTGGGGGGGGTTAGTTTCTTTGTTTATGATTGTAAATTAATGTTGCTTTATTTTTTTGTTTCCCTGTTGGAATCCTGGATTGTCCAGTTTAGAAAGGACTCAGAGTCAAAAGGACAACAACTTAGCCATTAGAAAAAGATTTGCATATTTTGGTGACCCCATTCCTTGCTTACTAAGGAATTAATTATCTATCAGTCTGCTCCATCATAGCACAGTTACGCAATTCCCAGAATTCACCAGTTTGAAAATGGTTCCCAAAGTGTAAATGATATCCTTTCAGTCTTTGTCTTGCCTTTGACCATTGCTCAAATAGAATTTTTGGTGCAAATGAAAATGTTAGCACAGTGATGGTGAATCTGTGGCATGGGTGCCACAGGTGGCACTTGGAGCTATATCTGCTGGCACATGAGCAATTGCCCTAGCTCAGCTCCAACATACATTTTGGTGTATGATTGATTGTGTGCTTGTTTTTTATATATTGGGGTTTCTTTTTTGGACTTTTTAACCTAAAACTGTAATTTAGATTGCTAAATATTAGATTTGTTACTATGTACTGTTTTTACCATTGTTGTGAGCCGCCCTGAGTCTGCGGAGAGGGGCGGCATATAAATCCAATAAATCTAATCTAATCTCCAGGGGGATGGGGGAGAGCGTTTTTACCCTCCCCTGGCTCCAGGGAAGCCTTTGGAGCTTGGGGAGGGTGAAACACAAGCCTACTGGGCAGTGAAGGGCTACCAAAATTTAACTACACACTCTGGGCGTGGCTTATGCAGGATGCCCTGAATTTTCTTTCAACTTTCACTGCAAATTGGTTGCTCTGGAGTGAAACACTATTTTCACTCCCCCCCACTGCATTCTCCCTCCCCCATCTGGGCAGCAGCCTACCTCTGCTACTGGACCCACCAGAAGTTGGGAAACAGTCCGTTTCCAGCCTCCAGAGGGCCTCCAGGGGGCAGGGGAAGCTGTTTTTGCCCTCCCCAGGCATTGAATTATAGGTGTGGGCACTCACACAAAAGTGAAAGTGTGCATGCACATTCTTTTGGCACTCTAGGAAAAAAAGGTTTGCCACCACTGTGTTAGGAGCAAGAAGGTGTGCTGTGCATGTTTCTAAATGATAAGCTTCTAAATGTAAGCTTGCATTGCCATGGCAACATCATGTGATGTGTTATGACTTTTTGCCCTTTGCTAAAATGCCTGTGGCCATGGCCAACCCATGATGCATCCAACCTGCATGCTACAAGTTTGAAAGCCCTGCTTTAGGAGATATAGACAGCTTGCAATTTCTTTAAAACACTGTTCACAAGGATCACCTGTGTGGGGGGAAAAAGAGGCAGCTCTTTTCAGGAATTCTCTTAAGTGAACTCATTGCTCTCTATGTGGCATCTTTTTTTGCCAAAAATTGGAGATAAATGCCACTTTTCAGAAAAACTTTGTGACTTGCATTCACGTGATCACAAACGTGGACTAGTTGCTGAGCACCCAAAAACTGGTCACATGCCCATGGGGGGAGTGGCCACTGGAACTTTGCAAACAGGTCACAAGTACCTTTGAGGGGGGAGGATTCATCATAACTTTGAACAGTTATTAAACATCTGGTCATGAGTCATAGAAAACTTTCTTTCTAAGAATTTACAATATTATCTATATACCAGCCAGTATAAATACACATACCATATTTTAAGGAGTATAAGATGCACCAGAGTATAAGATGCAACTAGATTTTAGAGGTGGAAAACTCCCAGAATTCCTCCTCCAGTCATGCTAGCTCAGGAATGGGAGTTGAAGTCCACAAATCTAAAACTTGCCAAGTTTGAATACCCTTGGTCTTCACACTTGACAGCTTTAAGACTAGTGGACTTCAACTCCCAGAATTCCTCCTCCAATCATGCTAAATGGGGTAATTAGAAGGCAAAAACAGTCCCATATCTGTGAAAAACAGGCCATTTTCCTCCTATTTTTTCCCACAAAAATGGGGTGGGCAAAGGATCTGCGAAACCTTCAAGGAGTTCCTAGCTGGCGGATGGCTAAAATGCCCCCATATTTTTGTGAAAAACAGGACACATTTGCCCATTTTTTCACAAAATTGAAGAATTTTTGCCTTCCCCCAGTCTCCAGGAGTTCTCTGCAGACTTCCCAGATCCTTTTCCCACCCCATTTTTGTGAAAAAATAGGCAAAATGGCCCATTTTTCACAAAAATGGGGGCATTGTTGCCATTCCCCAGCACCTAGGAGCTCCCTACAGGCTTCACAGACTCTGTCCAAAAATGGGATGGGGGGGGGGCGGCGGTTTCGGGACAGCAAAAATGGCTGCATTTGGTGTATAAGACTACTATATAATCCAACACATTACAACAGCAAGCAGAATAACAATAGCCCAAAATTGGAAAAGAGAAGAGGTACCAACAGACAGAGACCTGATTAAAAAAAATATTTGATTGCGCCGAGTTCAATTCCTTAACACAAAAATTGAAAGACAACACGAAACAAAAAATATAACTACATGGGATAAGTTCTATAACTGGATCAATGCAAGGGAGAGAGATATGGAAAGAAATAAAAATAAAACAAAATAAAATAAAAAACAAAAACAAAGAAAGGAATAGAGACACTTATTTAACAACTACAACACTTTATTTATTCGCTGACCCCTTAAAATCAATTATAATTATAACAATCATAATACCAAACACAGCATTTAGAAAAGGAAATTTGAGATTAACGATTGAGTAAACTTAAAGAGATAAGATTTCGCGGATGCAAAAACCGTGAAAATAAAATCAAGTATAGCTGCGGACTGGCAGCGAGGGGGGGGGGAAGGGCTGTTTGATGTTTGTTGTTATTGTTGAATGTGGTTTGTTCGCCTCTACTGAAAATACTGATCAGATGCTTATGACATGAACACCTTGTCTTGTCAACATTGTTTTGTACTGTCTTTTATATTTGTACATAATCAATAAATATTTTTTTTTTTTTTAAAAAAGATGCACCGACATTTCCACCTTCTTTTTTGGGGGGAGAGGTGTCTTATACTCCAAAAATAATGGTACTTCTGCAGTCTTTTTTTACTAGCTTATCTTTTGTTGTTGTTTTTATGTATCCCTTACACTTAAATTGAAACAGTTTTCATTCCCCTTTCATATAGGCTAAATTGTTCGATTATATAATTTTTCAGTTTTTCTGGGCTCTGAAATATCACATTTATTTAATAAAAACAGCCTGGAATTACTCTACCTGTAGCAGAAAGCACTTTTCACTTTCCTAAAGACAGATTAGAGTTGACTGCCCACTCTATTTTTTTTAATAACTATTATACTACAACTGTACAAGTTTACAAATCAGAATTGAATTACCAAACTGAGGGAAATAACCATTATTCCCGAGGGTGCTGTGCAGGTTCTTGACTTGTTTTCTTTTAAGGGAAAGTTTTAAGAATGAGCAATAAATGTGATCAGCTATAGCTAAAAATGATGCTGACTTATTATTTTATGAAAATCTTCAGGGGCTCATATAAAACAAATCTGGCAACTGAGGAAAGGAGCCATGTGTGTGTATGTGCATAACATATCTCCATGTATGTTTGTGTGCTGTGGCACATGGTACTATTTTGTAATTACTGAATTCTGCTTGGAAAATAAAAGACTGAAGTTAACATTTGTCAAAGCCACACTCTAACAAAACCAGAAAAGAAAAAGCGAGAAAGAGACAAAGGAAAAGATAGGAAAGGAAAAAGAGAGAGAGAGAAAAGAAAGAGAGAGGAAAGGCAAGAGAGGAAAGAGAAAGAAAGAAAAGAAAAAGTAAGAAAGAGACAGAGGAAAAGATAGGAAAAGAAAAAAAGAACGTGAGAAAGAAAAAGAGAGAGAAAAGAGAAAGAGACAAAAGAAAGAGAGTAAAAGAAAGAAGGAGAAAGAAATAAGAAAGAGGAAAAGCAAGGGAAAGAGAGAATAAAACTGAAAGAAAGAAAAAAGGAGAAAGCAAGAAAGACAGAGGAAAAGATAGGAAAAGAAAGAGAGAGAGAAAGAAAGAGACAGAAGAAAAGAGAGGGAAAAAGAGAGAAAGAGAGAAAGAAAAGGGAGAGGAAAGGAAAGAAAAATATAGAAAAAGAAATAGAAAGAGAGAGAAAGATGGAGAAAGGAAGAGAGACAAAGAAAGGATAAAATTCATGACATCTTAATGAAACTTAAACTCCTTTTCCCCCCAACTCCTATTGTGAAATACTACTTCAAAAGCTCCAAGATTAACATGTCAGAATTGCAAAATTCCAAATGACCAATAGATGGGAGCAAAAGGTATGAAAAACTCAAATACTTTGCTGCTATCTAGAGATCACTCAGAGATTTGCAGCTCAGATCTGGCACCCTAAACAGATCCCTCAAATTTATCTCTTAATAATATATTATCAATTACTTTAAATAGGTCTAGATCATAGCTGCAAAATTTGGATGACCTCTACATTCTACTGCATTCAATTTTAGTCGCCACAATGTAAAACAGATGTTGGGACTGTAGAAAAAGTGCAGAAGAGCAACAAAGATGATTAGGAGACTAGAGGCTAAAACATATGAAGAACAGTTGCAGGAACTGGGTATGTCTAGTTTAATGAAAAGAAGGACTAGGGGAGACGTGATAGCAGTGTTCCAAAATCTCAGTGGTTGTCACAAAGAAGAGGGAGTCAACCTATTCTCCAAAGCACCTGAGGGCAGAACAAGAAGCAATAGGTGGAAACTAATCAAAGAGAAAAGCAACTTAGAACTAAGGAGAAATTTCCTGACAATTAGAACAATTCATCAGTGGAACAGCTTGCCTCCAGAAAGTGTGAATGCTCCAATACTGGAAGTTTATAAGAAGATGTTGGATAACCATTTGTCTGAAGTACGATGTAAAACTCTTCAACACCACCGATAACACAACTACTCTCCAAAAGGACCTGAACTCTGTTTCTGAGTGGTCTAACACATGGCAACTCCAAATCTCAACTAGCAAGTTCTCTATCCTACACATTGGGAAGAAAAATCTGAACTTCAAATACGAATTGAATAATCTAATTATCACAGATAATCCCCACTCGGTTCAAGACCTCGGTATCCTAATAACAAAAGATTTAAGTGCACTAGTGTGTCTCCCGTCCCCTGTCCTATTGTCTCTTCTATAACTCTCTATCTTTTTCTTCTATCACTATATATACACTGTATATCTCTCTATATACATACATTTATTTATTTATTTATTTATTTATTTATTTATTTATTTATTTATTTATTTATTTATTTATTTATTTATTTAATTTATTTATTGGATTTGTATGCCGCCCCTCTCCGCAGACTCGGGGTGGCTAACAACAATGATAAAAACAGCATGTAGAAATCCAATTAATACAACAACTAAAAACCCTTATAATAAAACCAAACATACACACAAACATACCATGCATAACTTGTAATGGCCTAGGGGGAAGGAATATCTTAACTCCCCCATGCCTGGTGGCATAAATGAGTCTTGAGTAGTTTATGAAAGACAGGGAGGGTGGGGGCAGTTCTAATCTCTGGGGGGGAGTTAGTTCCAGATGGCCGGGGCCACCACAGAGAAGGCTCTTCCCCTGGGGCCCACATACATACATACATACATACATACATACATACATACATACATACATCTTCTATCACTATATATCTCTTTTTCTACTATATTATTCCTACATCTTCTCCTCTATTCTTCCATTGATTGATGATTGATGTACTATATGTATATCTCCTGTAACCTCATTGTATTTTGGACAAAATAAATAAATAAAAATAAATAAATAAAATAAGTAGTGTAGGGTTTCCTGCCTAAGCAGGGGATTGGACTAGAATGCCTCCAAGTCAGTTGTTGTTGCTGATGTTGCTGCTGCCATCTAGGGAGCCTTCACATTTTTTACAGCATTGATCAGCAGTTTGCTAAATAACTATTCTCATCCCATTGAATTGTGACCAGAAGTCATTCTTTAATAAAGACTGTTTAAGAAAATCTACTTTTCTATCACATTATGGTGAAGTATAATCATCTACTTTTGGTCTGAGCTGAATTGAAAGTGTCACTGCAGGGTTTAAGACATTTTTTTTCATGGAACATTAGGAGAAACATTCACACTTTTACTTTTTCATTATTATTCCTATCACTTCCCCAGATCCCTTGCCTTTTGCATGTCACAGTAGAAACTGTGACACTATGTTCTTTCTCAACAGCTGAGAAGAATCTGAACTTACTTCCTTTTCCCTTCCCACATTATAATGGCCTTTGTAGGAAGTTTGGCCTCTGTGCAAAGATTACAATTCACCCCAGCAATTGTCTCCATGCAATTATAATATAAAATCAATGTATGAAAGCAATAAAAGTTAGAAATTTTAATGAGAGGTGATAGGAATTTTACTATTCCAAAGCAATTTCATTGTGATTTGGAAATGTAAAATACCCCCAAAGAAAAATGCATAAATGGTACTTGAAAGGAAAAGAAAGTCCTAAGCTGCCTCTTTCACATGAATTTGGCGGTAAATAATAAAATAATTTTAAATATAATTATTGTAAATAATAAAATAATGGCCCCCTTTTGCAACCTTAAAATAATGTACTTGGGGAAAAGGAATCCTCAATCTGAGTATTGCATTGGCAGTTCTGTGTTAGCAAAAACTTCAGAAGATAAGGAACATCCGAGACGCTCAGCGTGGGGGCGGGTGAGAGCCGCTGCGACCTGGGCGTCTCCTGAGGAGCCCAGCCCAGCTGAGGACCGGAGGCGGCTGCTGGCGGCTACTTAAGATCCCCCAAGACACCAGAAAAGCGGAGGAACATCCGAGACGCTCAGCGTGGGGGCGGGTGAGAGCCGCTGCGACCTGGGCGTCTCCTGAGGAGCCCAGCCCAGCTGAGGACCGGAGGGGGCTGCTGGCGGCTACTTAAGATCCCCCAAGACGCCAGAAAAGCGGAGGAACATCCGAGACGCTCAGCGTGGGGGCGGGTGAGAGCCGCTGCGACCTGGGCGTCTCCTGAGGAGCCCAGCCCAGCTGAGGACCGGAGGGGGCTGCTGGCGGCTACTTAAGATCCCCCAAGACGCCAGAAAAGCGGAGGAACATCCGAGACGCTCAGCGTGGGGGCGGGTGAGAGCCGCTGCGACCTGGGCGTCTCCTGAGGAGCCCAGCCCAGCGGAGGACCGGAGGGGGCTGCTGGTGGCTACTTAAGATCCCCCAAGACGCCAGAAAAGCGGAGGAACATCCGAGACGCTCAGCGTGGGGGCGGGTGAGAGCCGCTGCGACCTGGGCGTCTCCTGAGGAGCCCAGCCCAGCGGAGGACCGGAGGGGGCTGCTGGCAGTTTTTCTTTTCCGGTTCCGGCGGAGCAGCGGGAAGGAAGGAGGGATGCCGCTGCTCCGCCGGACTACGGTGATAACAACAATAATATAGGTAATTTTGAATTAGTTTGAACGCCAGTGTGCATGTTGGTGAGTTGAAAGTTCCTAGTCTCGGTGTCCGGTTCCTGTGTGTGCGTCCTCTCCTTGGTTTTGCCGTGGGAGAGTTAAGAGCTGGGAGCCTCGATCAGCTAGGGCTCGGAAGATGGCGGCCCCTGTGGAGCGAGTGAACTTGACAGCCAGGCAGACCAAGACGCCGAGCAGCTGTGCGGTGGGTGCGCTCGGCGCTGGAGGAGACCTGGCGGACGGAGGACCGACCATTGCGATAGGAGAGAGGAGATTGAAAGGAGACCAAGGGAGGAGGACTGGTAGATCAAGGTCTGATGGTGGGAGAGTTTTACAGACATGGATGCCCCCCTCCCTAGTCTGGGGGGGAGGGAGAGAGATGCTGAATGATCCTTGACTTTTGAATAACCTCTGCCCCTGAGAACTTGGCACTTTGAGAAAATTGGCACTTTTGAGGAACTTGGCACTTTGAAAAACTTGGCACTTTGAAAAACTTGACATTTTGGGAAACTTGGCACTTTGAGAACTTAGCACTTTTATTAGTTGCTGCTGACCGTATTTCCTAATCGAATTGAATTATTCATTATTACCTATGTTTGTATTTTTATTGTTATTTTTAGTTAGTTTTAATAGTGTTTTTAATATTAATATCGTTCTTAATTGCTATTTTTATACTGCTATCAATTTAATTGCTTTTTTAACATAATTGGGGTTTTATATAATGGGTGACTGGGGTACATATACGTGTGGGTATGAATGGAATGATTGGTATGATTGGGGGGGGTCGGGGTGGGTGGGGATATGGTATGGATGAGTTGATTGACAGTAGTGCGAATGACAGATTTGGCCCACCTGACGCCCGGGAGACAGGGGAGGGAGGGACACCGATCTCTGGGGTGGCAGAGGGTCGGAATATTTCAGTGTTGCTGGGGAGAGGCAGATATGGCGGGGGCCACGGAGTTAGCCGTTCCAGGGGAACGAGGGACCGTTGCTTAATAACGGTCCCTTGTTCCAACTCTGTGAGCCCAATCCTGGGTACTGGTGATGAGTGTAACTCTGGCCCTGGACTCAGGTTGCTGCTGCTTAATGCCAGGTCGGTGGTAAATAAAGCTCTCCTCATCCGGGATTTGATCCTGGATGAGGAGGCCGACCTGGCATGTATCACTGAAACCTGGCTGGGCCCAGAGGGAGGTGTTCCTCTCTCTGAAATTTGCCCAGCTGGGTTTCAGATATGGCATCAACCTCGACCCCAGGGAAGGGGGGGAGGAGTGGCTATTATAGCCAGGGAGAGCCTTTGCCTACGTGGACTCATTGCTCCGGAAATTGCGGGTTGCGAGTCACTCTTTATGAGGTTGGACTTAGGGGTTCAGGTGGGCTTATTTCTCACGTACCTGCCTCCCAGCTGCGTGTCAAAAGCCCTGCCTGTGCTACTCGAGGAGGTAGCCGGGTTGGCGGTGGAGTTCCCCAGACTTATTGTCTTGGGGGACTTCAACCTGCCGTCACTCGGCGAAACCTTGGGGTTGGCACAGGAGTTCATGGCCACCATGACAGCCATGGACCTGACTCAAGTAGTACGGGGTCCGACTCATGAGGGGGGGCACGCACCTGACATGGTATTCCTTTCCGAGCAATTGAGCAATGGTCTGAGACTAAGGGGCTTAGAAGCAGTGCCTTTGTCATGGTCAGACCATTTTCTACTAAGGCTTGACTTCCTGGCTCCAATCCTTCCCCGCAGGGAGGCGGAACCAATGAAGATGTTCCGCCCCAGACGCCTAATGGATCCAGAGGGTTTCCAGACGGCGCTTGGGGTTATTCCAGAGGCACTCATCCACAGTTCGGTGGAGTCTCTTGCGGAGGCCTGGAATACGGCTGCTGCGGAGGCTCTCGACCGGATTGCGCCTTTGCGACCTCTCCGTGGCGCTAGACCCCGTAGAGCCCCATGGTTCAACGAGGAGCTCCGGGAGTTGAAACGCCAAAAGAGACGTCTAGAGAAGCGATGGAGGAAGAGTAGGTCTGAATCTGATCGAACACTTGTAAGAGCTTTTATTAAGACTTACAAAGTGGCGCTCAAGGCGGCAAGATGCGCGTACCATGCCGCCTTGATTGCATCAGCGGAATCCCGCCCGGCCGCTCTGTTTAGGGTGACCCGCTCCCTTCTTAACCAGGGGGGAGTTGGGGAGCCCTTGCAGAGTAGTGCCGAGGAGTTTAACACGTTTTTCGCTGATAAAGTCGCTCAGATCCGGGCCGACCTCGACTCCAATTGTAAAACAGAGTCGACTGACAACGAGTCAGTCGAGGTGACTGGGGCACGTACTTGTCCACCTGTCTGGGAAGAGTTTGATCTGGTGACACCTGATGAAGTGGACAAGGCCATTGGAGCTGTGAGTTCCGCCACCTGTTTACTGGATCCGTGTCCCTCCTGGTTGGTCTCGGCCAGCAGGGAGGTGACACGGAGCTGGGCCCAGGAGATTACCAACGCTTCCTTGGGGAGGGGAGTTTTTCCATCACTCTATAAAGAAGCGCTTGTGCGCCCCCTCCTCAAGAAGCCTTCCCTGGACCCAGCAGTACTCAACAACTATCGTCCAGTCTCCAACCTTCCCTTCATGGGGAAGGTTGTCGAGAAGGTGGTGGCACTCCAGCTCCAGCGGTCCTTGGAAGAAGCCGATTATCTAGGTCCCCAGCAGTCGGGCTTCAGGCCCGGTTACAGCACAGAAACCGCTTTGGTCGCGTTGATGGATGATCTCTGGCGGGCCCGGGACAGGGGTTTATCCTCTGTCCTGGTGCTCCTCGATCTCTCAGCAGCTTTCGATACCATCGACCATGGTATCCTTCTGCACCGGTTGGAGGGGTTGGGGGTGGGAGGCACTGTGCTTCAGTGGTTCTCCTCCTACCTCTCTGGCCGGTCGCAGTCGGTGTTAGTGGGGGGTCAGAGGTCGACTCCGAGGTCTCTCCCTTGTGGGGTGCCTCAGGGGTCGGTCCTCTCCCCCTTGCTATTTAACATCTACATGAAACCGCTGGGTGAGATCATCCAAGGACATGGGGTGAGGTATCATCAATATGCCGATGATACCCAGCTTTACATCTCCACCCCATGCCCAGTCAACGAAGCGGTGGAAGTGATGTGCCGGTGCCTGGAGGCTGTTGGGGCCTGGATGGGTGTCAACAGACTCAAGCTCAACCCGGATAAGACGGAGTGGCTGTGGGTTTTGCCTCCCAAGGACAATCCCATCTGTCCGTCCATTACCCTGGGGGGGGAATCATTGACCCCCTCAGAGAGGGTCCGCAACTTGGGCGTCCTCCTCGATCCACAGCTCACATTAGAGAACCACCTTTCAGCTGTGGCGAGGGGGGCGTTTGCCCAGGTTCGCCTGGTGCACCAGTTGCGGCCCTATCTGGACCGGGACTCATTACTCACAGTCACTCATGCCCTCATCACCTCGAGGTTCGACTACTGTAATGCTCTCTACGTGGGGCTACCTTTGAAAAGTGTTCGGAAACTTCAGATCGTGCAGAATGCAGCTGCGAGAGCAGTCATGGGCTTACCCAGGTATGCCCATGTTTCTCCATCACTCCGCAGTCTGCATTGGCTGCCGATCAGTTTCCGGTCACAATTCAAAGTGTTGGTTATGACCTTTAAAGCCCTTCATGGCACTGGACCAGAATATCTCCGAGACCGCCTTCTGCCGCACGAATCCCAGCGACCGATTCGGTCCCACAGAGTGGGCCTCCTCCGGGTCCCGTCAACTAAACAATGCCGGTTGGCGGGCCCCAGGGGGAGAGCCTTCTCTGTGGCGGCACCGGCCCTCTGGAACCAACTCCCCCCGGAGATCAGAACTGCCCCTACTCTTCCTGCCTTCCGTAAACTCCTCAAAACCCACCTTTGCCGTCAGGCATGGGGAAACTAAACATCTCCCCTGGGCACGTTGAAGTTATATATGGTATGCCTGTATGTGTGTATGTTAGTATAGGGGATTTTCTTAAACTCATAATATTTTAATTAATTGGATTGTATTGGATTGTTTTTCACTTGTTGTGAGCCGCCCCGAGTCTTCGGAGAGGGGCGGCATACAAATCCAAATAATAATAAAAAAAAATAATAAATTTAGGGGTAGTGATTTCTGACAGTCTCAAAATGGGTGAGCAGTGTGTTCGGGCAGTAGGAAAAGCAAGTAGGATGCTTGGCTGCACAGCTAGAGGTATAACAAGCAGGAAGAGGGAGATTGTGATCCCCTTATATAGAGCGCTGGTGAGATCACATTTGGAATACTGTGTTCAGTTCTGGAGACCTCACCTACAAAAAGATATTGACAAAATTGAACAGGTCCAAAGACGGACTACAAGAATGGTGGAAGGTCTTAAGCATAAAACGTATCAGGAAAGACTTAATGAACTCAATCTGTAGAGTCTGGAGGACAGAAGGAAAAGGGGGGACATGATTGAAACATTTAAATATGTTAAAGGGTTAAATAAGGTTCAGGAGGGAAGTGTTTTTAATAGGAAAGTGAACACAAGAACAAGGGGACACAATCTGAAGTTAGTTGGGGGAAAGATCAAAAGCAACGTGAGAAAATATAATTTTACTGAAAGAGTAGTAGATCCTTGGAACAAACTTCCAGCAGACGTGGTTGGTAAATCCACAGTAACTGAATTTAAACATGCCTGGGATAAACATATATCCATCCTAAGATAAAATACAGGAAATAGTATAATGGCAGACTAGATGGACCATGAGGTCTTTTTCTGCCGTCAGTCTTCTATGTTTCTATGTTTCTATGTTTTAACAAGCAAAGTCAATGGGGAAGCTGGATTCACTTAACAACCGGGTTTCCAACTTATCCACTGCAGTGGCAAGAAAGGTTGTAAAATGAGACAAAATTCACTTAATGAATATCTCACATAGTAACAGAAATTGTGGTCATATGTCAAAGACTACCTGTACATGGATCAGCATTATGAGCTAGGGTGGCACAGTGGTTAGAGTGCAGTACTGCAGGCTACATCTGCTGACTGCCCACTGGCTGCAATTTGGTAGTTCGAATCTCACCAGGCTCAAGGTTGACTTAGTCTTACATCCTTCCGAGCCATGTAAAATGAGAACCCAGATTGTTGGGGGTAATATGATGACTGTAAATCACTTAAAGAAGGCTGTAGAGCACTGTGAAGTGGTATATAAGTCTAAGTGCTCTATCTGTGGATTGTGCATAGAAAAATATGCAGAAGCACAAATGTTATCAGGGTTGCTGTGCAGACAATTTGGGGTTGGTTCATAGAGCTCCAAAATGAGTCTTCTGCATGCAAATAGCATTGTACTGATATCCAATCTCGTGGCTCATGGTATTTCTCATTGCTTGCAAAGCAGATCCTTGACCTGTTGATTTAATATTTTGCTATTTTTTGCACTATTTGTCACAGCCTGGTGAATTGTTATTGGGAAGCCAAGGTAGCTTCCAAGTATAATATTTCTGTTTCAAACTGTCAACTTTATATAATTAAATGGCCCAGCAAAATCTCTCAATAACTTGAAAATAAATTCATTTCCCCTTATCACTCAGTATAATAATTTGCATGCCTACTCCAAATCAACAGTTGAATCGGGCTTCATGTATCATTGCTTAAAAATAAATAAATGCAACTACTTTCTTTAATCTGCACTGAATAAGAAAGATGGTCTGTAAGTTATCTTTGGAAGATTCGTTGATGATGGAGAGGAGGAAGAAGAGGAAGAGGAGAAGGACAGAAAACCGAAACAGAAAAATTGTGAAAACATGGTTTATTTTTGTCCCGCAGTAATAAACTTCCCCCATCCTTCTATATATAAGAGAGGTCATTAATCAAAACTCAGTTCTTTGAGTTATTCTTATTTTCCACTTGTGAAAATCTAACTCCAATTTATTTCAGTCCCACAAAATGCCTTCTGTGTTACAACTTAATGACTTTTTAACTAAATCTACACAGCGTTATTCTCTCCCTTGCCAGCTCTAAGTATCTTTTCCTCAAATTGATCAAACTTTCCAAACTGGAGAGTTACTTTAACTATTGCAATACTCCTTCTTTGTGACTTCATATTATCAGATGATGACAAAGGCATAGCAAAAGTCAGTGAAATGGAGGTAGCAGTTTTAGTAATACAAACTATTGTGTAGAAAGTAGGAAAGAAGCAGGGATATAACCAGATATTTTAAGAAAATTCATCACCGATTTATTTTACCTCAGAAAGCTAGCATCGGTTATAGTCGGTGAAGGGCCCACCATTCTATTTTTACTAACCACAATGTGGGCGTGCTTATTTTATGGTGTGGCTTGGTGGTCATGTTTTGACCAGGTGGGAGTGGCTTGTCACCCAGGTGACTGGATAAGAGTGGCTTGCGCGCCATTTGTTTATTTGTTTGTTTGTTTGTTTGATTGTTTGATTGTTTGATTGTTTGATTGATTTTTTTATGCCACCCTTCTTCTTAGACTCAGGGCAGCTTACAACATGTTAACAATAAGCACTTTTCAACAGAGACAGCATATTGCCCCCACAATCCGGGTCCTCACTTACTCACCTCAGAAGGATGGAAGGCTGAGTCAACCTTGAGCCGGTGATGAGGATTTGAACCACTGACCTGCAGATCTAGTAGTCAGCTTTAGTGGCCTGCAGTACTGCACTCTGCACTCTACCCACTGTGCCACCTCGGTTCATGTGACCAGGTGGGAGTGGGTTGACAATCAGGTGACTGAGGGGGGTTTGCTCAAAGATAATGTGACTGGCTTAAAGGTGGCCAACTTGATGTCACTTACATCAAGGGTTTGGGTTAGGGGTGCCTGGCCTCTCCTCGCCTCAAAAAGATGCAAGACATTTACTATTACCGAACATCCGAAATATACTATTTAATCCTATATGTATATATGCCATATGTTTTACATACATATTTTGCAGAAGAGGACGGAAGTAACCACCAGAGCTGGATTTAAACTTGGGTCATTTTTATTATAATAAATTTGCATAATTTATTAATTAAATTAGCATGAATTAGCATAAATTTGCATAAATCAACATATTCAACTATGACCCGGAAACAGTGGACCTGCAGGGTCAAACAAACACTTCCGGGGCGGAAATGACGTAAAAGGTCAACATTCCTGGGCAACTAAGGGCGTAGTCGATGCTGGTCCAGGTGAGGGATCTCTCCCTCATCTGAGACCCCTGCCATGCACTCGCATGAGAGGGGGGTCCCGCCGGCTCACCCCTACCCTGGGACTTCAATAGCGGGACCCAAAGACAGGTTCCCCCCAAGTCGCGCAGGTAGCACCTACCATGGGCTTGGAGAGAACCTGTCAATCATCCCCAAAGATGCCCAAGGGAGAACGCGCAGTTGCTGAACCACCACCCAGATTTCCGCCCCTAACCTGCCTACCCAAATGACCAGAGGTAAGCCAATCAACCTATTAAATGCAAGCACCCCCTAACCGCACATCCATCTCCCCAGTGTGGAATGGGCGAAAAAACAGCCCCGCCTAATGGGCGAGGCTGCGAAAAAATTCCCATTCGGCCCCCGAAGGCGACCCACCAGGCACACTGGCAAAATAGGGAAGGGCGGGTGGGTGTCTGCTCGTGAGCTGGGTCCGGGGCGAAAAGGGCCTGCTTCGAGGCCTGCTGGCCCTTAAATAGGGCCAGCAAGCCCCGCCCGGACCCTACGTCATGCCCCAGCCACGTGGGCAGGGCATTCCCGGCCGAAATCTCGCCTCGCGAGATTTCGGCCGAAAACAAGATGGCGGCCGCCATGGAAGGGTCCGAGTCTGCCCGGCCCTTCCGCAAAAGCGCCGTGGGGCCGGTAAGTCAGCCGGCGATATTGCAGAAGAGACGGAGTAACGACTCGGACACCAGAGCTGGATTTAAACTTGGGTTCATTTTTATTATAATAAATTTGCATAATTTATTAATTAAATTAGCATGAATTAGCATAAATTTGCATAAATCAACATATTCAACTATGACCCCGGAAACAGTGGACCTGCAGGGTCAAACAAACACTTCCGGGGCGGAAATGACGTAAAAGGTCAACATTCCTGGGCAACTAAGGGCGTAGTCGATGCTGGTCCAGGTGAGGGACCTCTCCCTCACTGAGACCCTGCCATGCACTCGCATGAGGGGGGTCCCGCCGGCTCAACCCCTTACCCTGGGACTTCAATAGCGGGGACCAAAGACAGGTTCCCCCCAAGTGCGCAGGTAGCACACCACCATGGGCTTGGAGAGAACCTGTCAATCATCCCCCAAAGATGCCCAAGGGAGAACAGCGCAGTTGCTGAACCCACCACCCAGATTTCCGCCCCTAACCTGCCACGGAGCGGGGGTCAGATCTCTATCTTGGCCCCCCGACTCCCCCCTCTATCTGCGCCAGCTCACGCAGAGACCGCTGCAGGTCCTGTAAGAAAATGGCGTTCCCCTGCTCTGACAGGTGAACGCCATCTGGCCCGGTAAAGCCACAGCCGATCTACGGTGATGAGGGGATGGGCCACTACAACCCCACCTAAATTCCCTGACTACCCTTCCCAGGGCCTTATTGCCTCTACACCTGACCCGGTGAATGGCCCTAAGGGAAAAGGCGACCCACAAAGATCCCCAGGGGATCGAATACCGCACCACATACATGGCGGGCCACACAGCGTGAAGCCACCGCAGGCTCCCGCAAGCCTGGCGGGGTCCCCAGCCGACCCCCAAGCCGTACTGGTCCTTGCCCCCAAGAGCAAGACCAGCGACCGGGGCGCAGCAATGGGATGCCGCCCTCCCCCGAACAACTGGGCGTAGCCATGTGACCACCCGCCCAGCACCGCCTGGGCGCAGCAATGGGATGCCGCCCTCCCAGCACACATCCAGGCGCAGCAATGAAATGCCGCCCCTGGCACCAACTGGGCGCAGCAATGGGATGCCGCCCTCCCAGCACACATCCAGGTGCAGCAATGGAATGCTGCCACCGGCACCAACTGGGCGCAGCAATGGGATGCCGCCCTCCCAGCACTAACTGGGCGCAGCAAAGGGATTGCCGCCCTCCCAGCAACCACCTGGGCGCAGCAATGGGATGCCGCCTACCCAGGACCAATCTGGGCGCAGCAACGGGATGCCGCCCCTCCCCAGCACCTCCTGGGCGCAGCAATGGGATGCCGCCCCCTCACCAGGACCAACTGGGCGCAGCAATGGGATGCCGCACCTCCCAGGACCAACTGGGCGCAGCAATGGGATGCCGCCCTCCCAGGACCAACTGGGCGCAGCAATGGGATGCCGCCCTCCCAGGGACCAACTGGGCGCAGCAATGGGATGCCGCTCTCTCCCAGGACCAAACTGGGCGCAGCAATGGGATGCACGCCCTCCAGGACCAACTGGGCGCAGCAATGGGATGCCGCCCTCCCCAGGACCAACTGGGCACAGCAATGGGATGCCGCCCCCTCCCAGCACCACCTGGGCGCAGCAATGGGATGCCGCCCTCCCAGGACCCACCTGGGCGCAGCAATGGGATGCGCCCTCCCAGGACCAACTGGGCGCAGCAATGGGATGCCGCCCCTCCCAGCACCACCTGGGCGCAGCAATGGGATGCCGCCCTCCCAGGACCAACTGGGCGCAGCAATGGGATGCCGCCCTCCCAGGACCCAAACCTGGGCGCCAGCAATGGGATGCCACCCTCCCAGGACCAACTGGGCGCAGCAATGGGATGCCGCCCTCCCAGCACCACCCTGGGCGCAGCAATGGGATGCTGCCCTCCCCAGGACCAATCTGGGCGCAGCAATGGGATGGCCGCCCACCCCAGCATAGCGGTAGAAACGCCACGTCCTACCGCACACACCCGTCTCCCCCGCCAGACAACAAGGACCCAGCCGCCACGACGGCAGGGTCCCCACCCCCGACGGCACCGTGTTGCTGAGTGGTCCCGGAGCAACTCATGACCCAAAGCAACGACCGTCGGTCCATCCTGGCGGGGTTGAATAGAAGGGGACCAAAGGGGAGCCCTGGCCTAAGATCTTACCCCGGACCCTCAACTGGCCGTTTGTAGCCTAAAACAGGCCGTCGACCGCCAGCGGTCGGCATCCCCGAATCCTCAGTATCGAGAACGCCCGTCACCGTACTAGAGGCGGCGCCACTGCGGAACGAGCGTTCCCACAAGCGGTGGGATCCACGCTTGGCCTAGCCAAACCCTGTACTCCAAAACCCCGCCCGACTAAGGCACTGAGATGGAAGGCCAAAAGGACCTAGCAACCAGTGATAAGGCCCTGGCCAGCCGTCCCGCATCTTCACTATGCGTAACTCACCATAAATCCACAAACCAGCCCCCGCCTTAGACAAAAGGCGAGGCCGGCCACCTGGACCTCAAAGTCCTACCTGAAAGACCACACTGCCTAAACTGGACACAAATATGGCCAGGTACACAACTGGGGCAGGCCAGCTATAGGGGTAACCTGTATCCTGCCTGAACCCCCCGAACTCTGCACCTGTCTGCTGTGAATCCCCCAGAGTGCAGGCACCACAAAGAGGGCCATAGCCCAGCAGACCTGTACTCTCCTACGCCCGGGAGACCCCCCAGACTCCAAAGGTGACCGGGGAACGCCACTGGCGACTCCCGGGCCCACGGGGTCAGGGTCCGAAACCTGGACAACTGACCATGGGACAGGGCATCAGCGACCCCGTTATCCACCCCGGGGACATGCCTAGCCAAAAACAATGCGTTTAGGGACAAGGACCTGTGCACAAAATGACGGACAAGCCGCATGACCCTGTCACTCATAGAGGACAGGGCATTCACCACATGGACCACCGCCAGGTTGTCACACCAAAAGTGCACGGACTTGTCCCTAAACTGCTCCCCCCAAAGCTCTAAGGCCACTATTAAGGGGAAGAGCTCTAAGAACGTAAGGTCCTTAACCAACGAAGAGGCACTCCATTCCGGAGGCCATGCCGACCAGCACCACTGGTCACCTAACACTACCCCGAAACCACAAGTCCCCGCGGCATCAGAGCAGAGCTGCAACTCAGCTTCCAAAAGAAGCTCGTGCCTCCAGAAAGACAAACCATTAAACCTAACCAAGAAATCCCGCCACACGCCGAGGTCAGCCCTGACCCCAGCGCAAAGGCGGGTACGATGATGGGGCAGACGGAGCCCCTCCATCGTGTCTTACAACCTCCTGGAAAAAACCCTACCAGGAACAACCACCCGACAGGCAAAATTAAGAATGCCTGCCAATTCCTGAAGCTGCCGTAGGGTAACCTTCCGGCAGCCCAGCACCTCATCGAGCTTTCTTCTGATCCTAAGCAACTTCTCTAGGGGCAACCTGGAAGATTGCACCTCCGAGTCCAATTCAATACCGAGACAGGTAATCCTGGTGGCGGGGCCCTCGGTCCCCTCAGAGGCTAAAGGCCCCCTCAACAGAGCGCAAAGGGCTTCGAAGACCAGCATTAGAGCAAAGCAATGCTCTGAACGCGCAGGCCCCGCCAACAAGAATCCATCGAGGTAGTGAACGACCGATCCCAGACCGCTGCGCCTCCTGAGCGACCACTCCAAGAAGGTGCTAAAACTCTCAAAAAGAGAGCATGGGACAGAGCAGCCCATTGGCAGTGCCCTGTCCACAAAAAACCCACCTTCGCAATGGAAGCCCAGAAGCCCGAATCCGTCTGGGTGTATGGGGAGGAGCCGGAATGCCGACTCAATTTCGCATTTTCCCATAAGGGCTCCAACCCCACACTTCCTAACCGTGGCACGGCCGCATCAAATGATGCGTACCGCACCGAACAAAGTTCGTCAGGAATGAAATCATTCACTGACTCCCCTTTAGGAAAAGACAAGTGGTGAATCAACCTAAATTCACCCCTCGCCTTTCAGGGGACCACCCCTAAAAAGGGGCCCCGTCCCCTGCAAGGGATCCTGAATCCCTGTGAGAAACCTAGCAAGAGAGCAGCCGCTCTCGAGCGAGGGTGGTAGTCCCTCAACCAACCCTCGAGCGTGCTTACATACTTGGGCTGGGCCCATTTTCCCCCAGTAGGTGGGGTTTGTTCCCTGGACTCCCCTCCCCTCTTAACCGTCCCCTTTTAGGGGCAGGGGCACACCGAAGCGGCATGGGCACCCTGCCCTCCCGCACGCACGGCTGTACCTACAAAAGGGGGCGAAAACAAGCCCCCTTGCAGCAAAGCCCTGACATGCAGCGAACGGGTCCCACACTGTGGTGGCCCCTGTACCTAATACCCCTGGTCCCGACGGGTAAGCCTTCAAAAGGGGCGGAGGCACTACGGCCCGCGTTGGCGGGGTCCGAACCCCCCCGCCCCTGATACACCAGGCCATAGCAAAAAACTGCCCCAGGGGCCCGTGCCCCCGCAGTAGGAGCCGGCGGGGGGGGGGCAAACCTGATTACAGGTGCCCCCCCCGAAAACCCCCAAAAACTAGGACCGGGTGGCCACCAACCGTAGTCCCCCCCCCAGCAGGACCCACGGGGGGGGGGGCTTCCTGGCTACCCTGGCCGAGGGCCTCATCACCTTCCCAGGCACAGCTACCATGGGGCAACTAACTATTTAAATAATTAATGTTTGACTATAACTGTTTTACTGGTTTGACTACGACTTTACTGAAAGAGTAGTAGATCGTTGGAACAAACTTCCAGCAGACTTGGTATATAAATCCACAGTAACAGAATTTAAACATGTTTGGGATAAACATATAGCCATCCTGAGATAAAATACAGTAAATATTATAAGGGCAGACCAGAGGGACCAATAGGTCTTTTCCTGACTTCAGTGTTTCTATATAAATAATTAAATAATAGTAACTATAAATATCAGTAGTATTATTATGTATGTTTTGTTTTACACCATGGTTCTTATTTTAACAATAATGAAACCGGGGCTGCCCGGCCCCAAAAGAGGGCAGCAAATGGCCTCTGCCCAAACAGGCAGCGCAGCAGCAGGAAGCTGCCGCCAAGGGCCTAACTGCCCTCTGAACAGGGGCCACGAACCGGGGGGGGAGGCGCACACGCGAGCCCTCCGCCCGATCCCCCCATTCCCGAGGGGGCGACCGGAACGATCCCCCCCTGGACGAAATAGAGGGGCCAACAGCCGAAAACGGCACAGGCCCAGCCTCCCCACCGGACCCGAAGCCCATTACCGCTCCACGAGCCTCCGATGAGGCTCTCAAGATGGCGGCCGCAACACGCAGCCGCCTTTTACGAAGCGGGGGGGGGGCTCACGCCGGACTCCAGCCTAGCCTGAAGAGGAGAAGACCGCAGGCCTCGGAAGGGCTAAGCTGCAGCCTCCTCAAGCCTCCGACGAGGCTTCCACAAGCAGCGGCCGCCCACGCGGCTGCCGAAGGATTTCACGAGCAGACAGCCATGTGTCTGCTCGTGAGCTGGGTCCGGGGCGAAAAGGCCTGCTTCGAGGCCTGCTGACCTTAAATAGGGCCAGCAAGCCCCGCCCGGACCCTACGTCATGCCCAGCCACGTGGGCAGGGCATTCCCGGCCGAAATCTCACCTCGCGAGATTTCGGCCGAAAACAAGATGGCGGCCGCCATGGAAGGGTCCGAGTCTGCCCGGCCCTTCCGCAAAAGCGCCGTGGGGCCGGTAAGTCAGCCGGCGATAATACACAGGCACTCAAAAATATACATTATCTACTATATGTATGCACACACACACACAAACACACACACAAACCTTTTCTAAAATTATACACATTCAACCTCATTTACTGTGATAGGAAAAACATACCCAGAGTCCACTTTCTGCCACATCTTTAACCATAACCTCTGTACATTAGAACATTACACATGCCTTCAGATGTACTTCCCTAGCTTGCACATCACTGTTAGAGCTAGGAAATGTCATGGATTGAATAAAATATGGTGAATCTCAATCTTGCTATGCAGGAGCAAGAATGTTCTTGCTTAGCAACCAAATTTTGGGTTCAATTGTGGTCATAAGTTTTTTTCCCCTTTCTTTCTTTCTTTCTTTCTTTCTTTCTTTCTTTCTTTCTTTCTTTCTTTCTCTTCTTTCTTCCTTCCTTCCTTCCTTCTTTCTTTCTTCTTTCTTCTTTCTTCTTTCTTTTTCTCTTTCTTTCTTTCTTTCTCTCTCTCTCTCTCTCTATCTATCCTTCCTTTCCTTCTCTTTCCTTTCCCTTCCTTTTCCTCTGTTCCAATCACTTCCTCCTTTCCTTTCCTTTCCTTTCCTTATTTCCTCCCTTCCTTTCTCCTCCCTTTTCCTCCCATGGAATCCAGAAAATGGTCACCTTGGCATCCTTAGCAACCTGCCAGTATAAGTGACGTCAAAGCTCCGCCCCTGAAATCTCTTCGTGGGAGGGATTCCACAGCTCCTTCATAGGGAGGTCTTTTCGTGTAATTTTTTATATATATTTACGAGAAAGAACGCCGCAGCGGCGCTGCAAGCAAAGGGAGGTCTTTTCATGTAAAAATAAATGTTTTATTTTCACGTGAAAGGACCTCCATTTGCTGGTGGCGCCGCTGCGGTGTCCTTTCTCGTAAAAATAAAAATAAATAAAAATTAAAAATACGTAAAAATAAAAAATGATGAGATTCTGGGGGGCGGAGCTTTGGCGCCACGAACCATTCGGGTTCGGGTTCAGCCAAATTTTGTGAGAAGTTTGTCCAAACTTGCCGAACCCGAACACCGTTGGGTTCACCCATCACTATTCATAACTTGCAAAACATCAGTAGAGTTGTATTGAGTTCAACATTTTCAACAAAGAAACTCCATGAAAATCAAAATGTATACAAATGGATTTCATTTTCATGGTGAAAGCATGCATATTTGGGAAAAAATGAACAGAAACGAAAGATACATCAATATATGGCTTGCATTTTTATGGTGTCATAGTGTTTTTGTAAAAATTGGGCAAAATGGAACATGATATAGCAGTGATATCAACCAGATTAATAGGGTTCCATATATTCCTATCATACTACCAAATGCCTGCTTCTTAGGTGGTAAATAGTTTAATTTATCCAAAAGTATAGCTTCAAACCTCATTTTGAATCTCAATATCTTTCCAGATTTGGCCTCTTTTTTATTTTAATAACAAATCTGCCCCTGCAATGTGACTAAACCGATATAGATGTGAAATGAGCCCTGAACCAAAATAAATCAACTATATCACTGAAGGACCGTTAAATAGATCACTATTATGTATCACTGCATTTCATTGAATAGTGCTAGGCTAGAAAGTGGGAGATTGTAAGTTTAAGTCTTGCCTTACCTCTGAAAGCAGCTGGGTGACTTTGAACCAATCACCATGTCTCTCAGCCCAACCGACTTCACAAGGTTGTTGTGGCAAGGAGAACAGACAGTGAAACGTGTTGAATATGTTTGTCATCTTGAGTTATTTGTAAACGTAATAAAGGTAGGATATAGCAAAAGCACTTAGACTTATATTTCTATATATTTCTATATATATTTCTAGGTTCTATCATATCTCAAGACCTAAAATGGTCACCTAACATCAAAAACATCATCAAAAAAGCACAGCAAAGAATGTTCTTTCTGCGCCAGCTCAGGAAGCTCAAACTGCCCAAGGAGCTGCTGATTCAGTTCTACAGAGGAATCATTGAGTTTGTCATCTGCACCTCTATAACTGTCTGGTTTGGTGCTGCAACCCAACAGGACCGACACAGACTTCAGAGGATAATTAGAATTGCAGAAAAAACAATTGCTGCCAATCTGCCTTCCATTGAGAACCTGTATACTGCACAAGTCAAAAAGAGGGCGGGTAAAATATTTACTGATCCCTCACATCCTGGACACAAATTGTTTCAACTCCTACCCTCAAAACGTCGCTACAGAGCACTGCACACCAAGACAACTAGACACAAGAACAGTTTTTTCCCGAACGCCATCACTCTACTAAACAAATAATTCCCTCAACACTGTCAGACTTTCTACTAAATCTGCACTTCTATTCTACTAGTTTTTCTCATCATTCCTATCACCCATTTCCTCCCATGTTGACTGTATGACTGTAACTTGTTGCGTATATCCTAAGATTTTTATTAATATTGCTTCTTCATTGCTTATTTGACCCCTATGACAATCATTAAGTGTTGTACCACATGATTCTTGACAAATGTATATTTTATTTTATGTACGTTGAGAGCATATGCACCAAGACAAATTCCTTGTGTGTCCAATCACACTTGGCCAATAAAAATTCTATTCTATTCTATTCTATTCGATTCTATACCACTTCATATTTCTTTACAGCCCTCTTTAAGCAACTTACGGAGTTATCATATTGGTCCCAACCATCTGGGTCCTCATTTTACCAACCTCAGAAGGATGGAAGGCTGAGTCAACCTTTAGCCTGAATTGCCAAACTGCAGGTAGCTGGCAGACAGCAGAAATAACCTGTGGTACTGTATTCTAACCACTGCACCACCATGGCTCTTTATTTATAAACAAACAAAATTTAAAAATAAATAAGCTGAGTTATATTACCATACAATGGGGTAAAATGGGCAACTACTGTGCCATCTAATGATCCACTTTATAAACATACAGTGGCACCTCTACCTAAGAACGCCTCTACTTACGAACTTTTCTAGATGTTCAAGATTTTTTTGCTTCTTCTCAAGAACCATTTTCCACTTACAACCTGAGCCTCCAAAACTGTAACCGGAAAAGCCAGGGAGAAGCCTTCATGGGGCCTCCCTAGGAATCTCCTGGAAGGAAACAGGGCTGGAAAAGGTGGGGAGAAGCCTCTGTGGGGCCTCTCTAGGAATCTCCTGGGAGGAAACAGGGCTGGAAAAGATGGGGAGAAGCCTCTCTGGGGCCTCTCTAGGAATCTCCTGGGAGGAAACAGGCCACTCTCCACTCTCCCTGTGATTTTCCCAATTGCACGCATTATTTGCTTTTACATTGATTCCTATGGGAAAAATTGCTTCTTCTTACAAACTTTTCTACTTAGGAACCTGGTCAAGGAACGAATTAAGTTCATAAGTAGAGGTACCGCTGTAATTGTTTAGCTTCTAAGGATGATCTACGCCAGTGATGGTGAACCTTTTTTAATTTGTGTGCCAAAAGCTTGTGTATGCCCACACCCATTCCCTCACTGACACATGCCCACACACACTCTGCACTGCTCCCTGCCCCTGTGCACAACCCCCCTGCCTCCACACACACACACAGGCTTCACTGAAGCCTGGGATGGTGAAAAATAGCCAAACCAGAAGTTCAGAAAAGCAGACTTCCTGTTTGCACATTGTTTTTATTTATTGATTGTTTGATTTAGTTCAATATACAATGAGGGTTTTATTGGGTATACACATAGTAAAATACATAATGAAGGTTATAGAGGATATACTCATAGTAAAATATATCTAAGAAAGAATAGAAGAGAGGTTATAGGAATAGAACATATCTATGAAAGAATAGAAGGAGAGATATAGGAATAGAAAAAAGGTATAGGAGATATAGGAGAGCAATAGGACAAGGGACGGAAGGCACTCTAGTGCACTTGTACTCGCCCCTTACTGACCTCTTAGGAATCTGGAGAGGTCAACCATAGATAATCTAAGGGTAAAGTTTTGGGGGTTTGGGGATGACACTATGGAGTCCGGTAATGAGTTCCACGCTTCGACAACTCGGTTACTGAAGTCGTATTTTTTACGGTCAAGTTTGGAGCGGTTAATATTAAGTTTAAATCTGTTGTGTGCTTCTAATGTGGGAAGTATCGTTATTGCATACTCTTTATTAATTAGTATTGTAGTTTAAAACTACAAACTACTGTGGAGACTCAGAGACTAGTTTTAAAGGTAAAGCAAGGAGGGAGGGAGAGAAAGAAAGAGAGAGAATGTAAGCACGAGGCTGAGTGTTAGTTTTGCCGTCTCAGCCCTGTTTAGGAACAAGACATTGATTTCTAATAAGTTCCTGTTTGCTTTAACCATTTACTCTGTGTCAGAGCTAAAAGGATTATACTGGGTTAACCACTTCCTTTGAAAAATAGTTTGAATAATGCTAAAGGTATATCTGTTTTTCATTTACAACCAAGAAATGCATTTTCCAATATTTTATTGGATTTCCCAGGGATGGGGAGGAAAATTGATCCATTATGCCCATCAGTCTAAAAGGACGCACTGCATTGTTGCTAGTTTTATTTACAGAGGGGAAAGAAACTGTAAACTGGGAAATGTTCAGCAGAATTCTTGCACAATCCAATTCCCAAACCACAGTTTAAGGGAGAAGGAAATGCTATGTCGACATTCCAGGGGTCAACAATGGAGGCCCAAGAACCTGAATAAAAGTTAACTCTAAGTTGAAATAAAACGTATGAAGAAAAATTGTTCAGAGGAAAGATGGAAGGATGAGAGTAGAAACCTCTTCTTCAGCCCAGCTATTAATAATAATAATAATAATAATAATAATAATAATAATAATAATAATAATTTATTGGATTTGTATGCCGCCCCTCTCTGCAGACTCTGGGCGGCTAACAACAATAATAAACACAACATGTACAATCCAATAATAAAAAACAACTAAAAACCCCTATTATAAAACCAAACATACACACAAACATACCATGCATAACTTGTAATGGCCTAGGGGGAAGAGCTATCTCAACTCCCCCATGCCTGGTGGTATAAATGAGTCTTGAGCAGTTTACGAAAGACAGGGAGGGTGGGGGCAGTTCTAATCTCCGGGGGGAGTTGGTTCCAGAGGGTCGGGGCTGCCACAGAGAAAGCTCTTCCCCTGGGGCCCGCCAAACGACATTGTTTAGTCGACGGGACCTGGAGAAGGCCAACTCTGTGGGACCTTATCGGTCGCTGGGATTCGTGTGGTAGCAGGTGGTTCTGGAGGTAATTTTTGGCTGGTAAGACTCCGGAACCAGAAGACACAAGCGGATAATGATTTACTGGCTTAACCTTTTTTTTATTTATTTCATATGATGTAATGGAATACAGTGTTAACTACTGTTTTTATTAATACTTCTGCGTCTTGCTGGGAGACAATTGTGAGGTCCAGCTGCCAAAACATGTTATTTAGCCATGACAGAGTCGAACTGCCTGGGCTGCATCACAAGGAGGCTAGTCTATATGGCACCCAATGTTCTGGATTCGCACAATACTTGTAAAGAATTAGAGCTATGCTATCAAAAATTCTAAGCCCCAGAAATGGTTTTACAAACACTTGGTTCTTTAAAAGAGTGCCTGCCTGCCCCTCCTCTCTCTTCCTACCTTCCTTCCTACCTAGCTACCTAATTATCTATTTATCTGTCTGTCTGTCTGTCTGTCTGCCTGTCTGTGTGGTGTGATGGTTTAGGGTAGAGCTCTCATCTCACAATCAAAGTCTGATCCTAGGTAGAGGCAAATATTTTGCTCTCTGAGGACACTGAGAATATATCTACTGGGGGAAAAATAACCCTCAGTGTTGGCAACAGGAAGGGCATCTGACCAGAAGACACTCAGCTCCATTCAGTTGCCCAGACTACATGCTGCAAGTGGAATGATCAATTGATCCATCCACCCGTCCATCTATCATCATTATCTATCTATCTATCTATCTATCTATCTATCCATCCATCCATCCATCCATCCATCCATCATTATCTATCTGCCTGCCTGTCTGTCTGTCTGTCTATCTATCTATCAATACATACATACATACATACATACATACATACATACATACATACATACATCATTATCTATCTATTTATTTATCTATCTATCTATCTATCTATCTCTATCCATTCATCCATCCATCATCATCATTGTCTGTCTGTCTGTCTGTCTGTCTATCTATCTCCATCTATCATCATCATCATCATCATCATCATCATCATCATCATTATCTACCTACCTACCTACCTACCTACCTATCTATCTATCTATTTATCTCTATCCATCCATCCATCATCATCATCATCATCATCATCATCATCATCATCATTCTTTCTCTCTCTCTCTTTATTATATTATATTATATTGTATTGTATTGTATTGTATTGTATTATTACATTACATTACACTACATTACACTACACTACACTACACTACACTACACTACACTACACTACACTACACTACATTACATTACATTATATTATATTATATTATATTATATAAAAAATTGAATAAATAAAAAAATAT
Organism: Erythrolamprus reginae; assembly: GCF_031021105.1. Taxonomy (NCBI): domain Eukaryota; kingdom Metazoa; phylum Chordata; class Lepidosauria; order Squamata; family Dipsadidae; genus Erythrolamprus; species Erythrolamprus reginae. The sequence goes on along the minus strand of NC_091952.1, from coordinate 20,644,359 downwards.
CTGTCTGTCTGTCTGTCTGTCTGTCTATCTATCTATCTATCTATCTATCTATCTATCTATCTATCTATCTATCTATCCATCTATCCATCTATCCATCTATCCATCTATCAAATTAATTGGCTGTGCATTTTACCAAAGGGTAACTCTTGCCAGAATTCTTTTTATCTAAAACACAGAAAGTTAAAAACAAATATTAAAACCCAAAACATACATGGGAGAGGGAGGCAGAGTAGAGGGAGAAGGTGGGATCTGTTATTTTTCACCAGAATTTCCTGAAAACCCTTTAAAGTTCTTTTTCCCCCCACTGATGTTAGAAATCAATTAGAGGATCTCCATCAAGCCTTCCAAGGTCTCTTTTAGTAAAACCTCCTTATATTTAATCCAAACTCCACTGCTAAAGTGGTTTTTGTGAGTCTTTGAGCTAAATAACAACTCCTACAAAAACCAAAATCAAGCTTGACAAGAGGACTTTTAGGTACAGATCAGCACCTCTAAGGGCTGCTGTTCTAAAACGTCTCTTCTTGGAAAAACGCTGCTGAAAAACGGGAAAAAATAGTCACTTTCAATTTGCATTTCTTTGTAAAATGCCAAAATGAAGAAGATAGAAGGAAAATAAGTGGAGAGGAGTGACTGAAAGGTCCACCTCCTAATCACCAAGGGGATGATGTAGTGAGGGTTCTCTAATCATGACATTTAGGGAAGTCCTTCACTTTTGGTAAAAGCCATCAGATTTTCTCTAAAAGAACAAATATTTTAGAACCTTCCCTCTTCAAAAAAAAATTAGAGTTAGCAGGGGCTCGATTTCACTTCCTGCTTTACTAGATTATTTGCCAAATTCTTTTTTTAAAAAAATCGTGTCAATTTGTTTATTTCTCACTTTTATTATTTTGATAAATAACTCAGAGTGGCTGAGTCACCTAGCCAACTGTCATACCTAAAGTGGGACTAGAATTCACAATCCCCTGCTTTCTAGCCTGGCATCTTGAACAAAATTGGTTCTTTGTGTAGCATCTATGTAGTATTTTTTCCATTTTCATAGACATTACCCATCAAATCATAGTGTCTCTATGGAATCGCCATATTTTACCCCAGATTCATAGAGATACTCTGCATGCAAAGGTAATGAAAAAGTGTGTGCATTCATTTTATTTATTTATTTGTTTGTTTGTTTGTTTGTTTGTTTGTTTACTTACTTACTTACTTACTTACTTACTTACTTACTTACTTACTTATTTATTTACTTATTTATTTATTTGTGGATTTATTTACTTATTTACTTACTTACTTACTTACTTACTTACTTACTTACTTACTTACTTACTTACTTACTTACTTACTTATTTTTGGATTTATATGCCGCCCCTCTCCGTAGACTCGGGGCGGCTAACAACAGTAACAAAACAGCATATAACAATAATCCAATACTAAAAACAGTTAAAAACCCATTATTATAAAAACCAAACATACATACAGACATACCATGCATAAAATTGTAGAGGCCTAGGGGAAAGAGTATCTCAATTCCCCCATGCCTGGTGGCAGAGGTGGGTTTTAAGCAGCTTACGAAAGGCAAGGAGGGTGGGGGCAATTCTAATCTCTGGGGGTAGTTGGTTCCAGAGGGCCGGTGCCGCCACAGAGAAGGCTCTTCCCCTGGATCCCGCCAAGCGACATTGTTTAGTTGACGGGACCTGGAGAAGACCCACTCTGTGGGACCTAACTGGTCGCTAGGATTCATGCAGCAGAAGGCGGTCCCTGAGATAATCTGGTCCGGTGCCATTCATGTCTGTTTGCATCTGTATTTAGTTTCAAAGGAAGGATAACTAAGCCTGCAATTGACATATACAGTTACTTGAACAAAAGCAGCAGCATTTCAGATGCTCCTTCTTTCTTTTTAAAAAAAGGAAACTAAGAACGTCCTTTGAAGTAGGTGGGCTTCTGACTCAGTGTAGACAGAATCAAGCTATTTTCAAAAGACACAGAATTGGAGCCAGATATAACTTTCTGGCTAGTGCAGAACTCTAGTTTGATACAAAGCAATGGATTGTATCTTGTGCAATCAACCCACACAAGAAATTTTATGGCTGGATCAAGGCTAATTCAGATAACAATGCCTTCTAATATCGGATGCTCTTATTTGTTCCTCTTCACACATTCGCTCTCCCTCTTTCTACTTTTTTCTCTTTCTCTCTCTCATACACACTAATTATGGAGAAAAAGATGGAAGATCTGCACAGAGGACTTTTCTTTTGATAGCACCAGAAGCAGACCTTAATCAGTGGTACCCCCTCCTCTCCCTCCCTCCCTCCCTCCCTCCCTCCATTTCTTCCCCTCCCTCCCTCATTTCCCTTCCCTTCTCCTTCCTTCCCTCCCTCCCTCCCTCCTTCCTTCCATTCCTTATCTCCTTCTCCTCCCTTCCTTCCTCTCTCCCTCCCTCCCTGCCACTCTCCCTCCCTTCCCTTCCTTCTTCCCTTCCCTCCCTCCCTCTCTTTCCTTGCTTCCTTCCTCTTTCCCTCCCTTCCCTTCCTTCTTCCCTTCCCTCCCTCCCTCTCTCCCTTCCCTTTGCTTCGCTTCCCTTTCTTCCTTTCCCTTCCTCCCTCCCTCCCTCCATCCATCCCTCCCTTCCTCTCTCCCTCCCTGCCTCCCTTCCCTCTCTCCCTCCCTCCCTCTCTCTCCCCCTCTTTTTCTTACGCTCACATACAGAATGAGAGGGAGAGGAGAGAGACTTGCTATACTAAACTCAGTCCCACCCTGGAAGTTACCTGGAGTTCATCATTTATTTATTTATTTAAATTCCTATGCCGCCCAACTCCCTAGGGACTCAGGGCAGCTCATAACAAAAAAACAGGTATAGATCAATATTTCAATTTAGAATCATCCATGCATTAGTCATCCATGCATTCATGGGCAGACCTCACTAATCTTCTCCCCGAGGTCAATGGTCCCAGGCCTGTCGGAAAAGTCAGGTCTTTACCGCTTTTCTGACAGCTCAGGACATATCCTTCAAAAGAAGCCTTGTCTCTATCATGATGGATTGGCATTGCTTCTCGGTTACTAGATTTCGCCTTAAGAGAGTGAACGCAATGAGGCAGTTGCCCTTCAGGTCAAAATTAAGTTCCAGCTCTATAGATTTAATCCTCCTCCTTTCGAAAACAGTGTTTAAAAAGGAACTGGATGCTACACAATAGATAGCTGTAGATCCTACTTGCACCAAAGCATAAGAGAGAGAAAATAGGCCATGATAAGTGGCTGAAAGCTTGCTTTGTGTCATTCGGAATAATGTAGGAAACATGCCAGAATCAATTGAATTGCCTTGTGTTTAAATATACAGAAAAAGTGAAGGTGCATTTTCATATGTCCCTGCTCCTTCCCCCCACCCCCCTTATTTCTTTTTTTATTGGCAGACCGCTCTCTATTTAATTGCATGTTCTTAAAAGGAAAGAAATTTAGCCGGCCTGTTTACAGAAAATCCTGCTCTCCAAAATTTATTTTAAGAAATTACTCATTATATATACATAACATATCTATAATGTATGCAACACCTTGCCTTTAATGGCCCTCCAGCTTATTATAAATAGATGACCATTTGATTATATATATAAAACCATTATTCTAAGTTAATAATGGAATATCCCCATACAAGTGGGTAGCATCAAAGCACTGTTTGCTGAGTCAATATTTTTTTAAAAAACCTTCAAAATTAAAGACTTATTTCCCTGGATTCTTTTTATGAGCAAGAAGGATAGTTCAGAGTGAGGCCCTGGGGCAAGAGGTTGGGACAGTTTCGAAAAGATGCCAGCTAAAGAGGGCTTGATTTTCAATGAGTTTGGCCCCCAGAGATTAGCAGTGATTAAAACTGCCCATTTATTTATTTATTTTTATTTTATTTTTATTTATTCATTTGTGCAATACACAAATACATAGGAAGAAAAATAGACATGTAGTAATATATGTAAGGGTAAAAGTGAACTTAGAGGAGAAGATATATGAAAGGAAGAAAATATATACGATATGTGAGAGAAAGGAAAGACAATTGGACAGGGGACGAAAGGCACACCAGTGCACTTATGGACGCCCCTTACTGGCCTCTTAGGAACTTGGAGAGGTCAATTGTGGATAGTCTAAGGTAGAAATGTTGGGGGTTTGGGGTTGACACTATTGAGTCTGGTAATGAGTTCCACGCTTCAACAACTCGATTGTTAAAGTCATATTTTTTACAGTCAAGTTTGGAGCGGTTCGTATTAAGTTTGAATCTGTTTCGTCCTCTTGTGTTGTTGCAGTTGAAGCTGAAGTAGTCATTGACTGGTAGGACATTGCAGCATATGATGTTGTGGGCAATACTTAAATCGTGTTTTAGGCGCCGTAGTTCTAAGCTTTCTAGGCCCAGGATTGTTAGTCTATTTTTGTAGGATATTCTGTTTCGAGTGGAGTAGTGAAGGGCTCTTCTGCTGAAATATCTTTGGATGTTTTCAAGGGTGTTAATGTCTGAGATGTGGTATGGGTTCCAGACAGATGAGCAGTAGTCTAGGATGGGTCTGGCAAAAGTTTTGTAGGCTCTTGTGAGTAGTGTGAGATATATCAAATCCTTACACGGGCAAGAAAATGGTTAGTATTTGGAAAAGACAGAAATCAGTTTTTCCTAGCAAATATCCTTTAAAATGTGTTTTTGTACATATTCCAGTGTTTTATAAACCTGTGTATGTTACCCAAAATTGGCTAAAAATGATTTTTATTTATTCGACTTTTATACCGCCCAATCCCGAAGGACTCATGGGTGCCATAGAAAAATGTGTAATGTTACCCAGGTTTACACAATATATTTCACAGATTTGTTTTCATTATATCACTGATAGTAGAAGAAGTTATATATTATATCCCACCTATGTCACCAGGCATGGGGAAATTGATATACCCCTCAGCTATTATGATTTATGTATGTTCTATTTGGGTTGTATGATTCTTTTTCACTATAAGGGTTTTAAATACTGTTTTTAATATTGGATTTGTACTCTGTATATGGTCTGTTGTGAGCTGCTCCGAGTCTTCGGAGAGGGGTGGCATACAAATCTAATTATTATTATTATTATTATTATTATTATTATTATTATTATTATTATTATTAATAATAATAATAATAATAATAATAATAATAATAATAATAATAATATCATTATAATGAAATGACTTCCCTCCAAACCTTGCGGGTGCTTCAACATTGGTGGTTTTTAAGAAGACAATGGACAACCATTTGCCTGAAATGGTATGTAGGGTTTATTTATTTATTTATTTATTTGTTTGTTTGTTTGTTTATTTATTTATTTATTTGTTTGTTTGTTTTTTTAATTATTTCTTCATTCATTCATTCATTCATTCATTCATTCATTTATTGTTAGCGTTGAAAGGGACCATGAAGGCCATCGAGTTCAACCCCCTGCCCAAGCAGGAACCCTATAGTACACCAGTCAAGTGGAAGTTCAATCTTCTCTTAAAAATGTCGAGAGTGTTGGAGTTCACAACGTCTGCTGGTAGGTTGTTCCATTGGTTGATCGCTCTGACCGTCAGGAAGTTCCTCCTTATCTTCATGTTGAATCTCTCCTTGGTCAGCTTCCAGCCGTTGTTCCTCGTCCGGCCCTCTGGTGCCCTGAAGAATAAAGTGATCCCTTCCTCTCTGTGACATCCCCTCGTATACTTGTAGACTGCTATCATGTCTGCTCTGGTCCTCCTTTGGTTTTCTGTTGAGCAGTGGGTTGGACTAGAAGACCTCCAAGGTCCCTTCCAACTCTGTTATCATTCTGTTCTTCTGTTCTGTTATTTTGTTACCCTGTTATCTTTTATAATAGGGGTATTTAAATAGACTTAAAAGGCTAACGTACATTTGAAAATCTCCCAATGTATTCCTACTAAGACAAAAAAAAAGATAATGAAATGACTGGTTATCACTTAACCACTGTGTTAGCAATTTGAGAACTGCAGTGATTCATTTAAGGAATGTGGCGAGAAAAATCGTAAAATGGGGCAAACCTGGCTCAACAAATTTCTGACTTAACAACATAAATGTTGGGCTCTGTTGTGGCTGTAAGATCAGTAGTTCAGCAAATTGTAGAGATCGACAAGTTCCCAATCTCTGCTTTAGAATAGTTCGGGCACAGGCTCTTCCAGTATTAAACCTAGGTTTTTACAGGCAACACATGTGCTTTGTCATCGAATTATTATTATTATTTTCCCTTGCAGGCATTCTTATGCACATTTGCTCATCATCTACATGTAACTCTCTACGGATGTGTGTGTGTAAACTCTGAGCACTATGGAGTTTGAAGGGTCATTTAGGTCATCAGATCCGACGTAAGAATACTAATTAAGGCCATCCCCATTCGATTGCCGTTCGGCCCATGCTTGTCCACAGCCAGTGACACATCCAGGCCATCTCCTCCCCAGATATAGATCCGTAAAGCATAGAAATGATTTTGAAAAATGGTGAGCCATTTAATTCTGCACCGTGCATCATTTTGTTGTTTTGTTGCTAACTTTTTGCTACCATTAGGATTTGGGTTTTTAGAAAGTCTGCCTTCCAAATATTGTCCCAGCCTTTCAGTAATTTAAGCTCGGGGCAACTGCAAATATTTGTGGAGCCTAGATGGATGAATTATTCCTGCCAAAAACAGAAAGGAAGGAAAAACTGAGTTGAAGATGGTCTTTACAGCAGTAACACTGCAACAAACTCCCTGAACAATGAAGGAAGCACTTTATAGCACTTCTGCATCACCAGCATTTCTCCTGGCATCGCCAATCTTTTCGCAAGCAGTTTGCAATTTACTCATAACTCTTTTTATTTTATTATTATTTCCGTTCACCTAAAATTGCAGAGAACATACAAAGAACGCTACATGATTTCATCTGTGTCCAAATGTCTTTTGTTCCAATTGACCAACAACAAATTTGCAAGACCTGTCATCGAAGCATAATCCTAACCTCTCATTTTTACTAATAACGCAGTGAAATAAAGCAAAAGAAACATCTTAAGCCACTCCTTACATGCACACACATATAAAAGGAAAGGAACAGATATTGCTAACTTCTGTCCCCTGTTCTTTCTCCCCCCCCCCCCCCAATATTCATATTTGTCCCATCTGGTGATTTAACCTTTTTTTTTTTAAAAAAAAAAAAGGATGTGTACAGGATCACTACTGTATAATGGAAGCTCAGCAAAGGAAAGTCAATTGATAAGTAAGTAAATAAATAAGTAACATATAAATAAATAAATAAATAAATAAATAAATAAATAAATAAATAAATGAATGAATGAATGAATGAATGAATGAATGAATGAATGAACAAATGAATGAATAAATTAATAAATTAATAAATAAATGTTCTTTTGAAGAGATGAAGTACCTAAAAACTGAATGTCTATGGAGATTCTCGGTCATCCAGGTAACGGTGGTCCCAAAGGTGCTTTTTCAAGATGCAGCTGAAAAAGCACCTTGGGGAATACCTAACAGCTAAGAAATTGAAATGTGAATGTCAGTTATCTTAGCAATAGCAATAACATTTAGACTTATATACCACTTCCCAGTGCTTTACAGCCCTCTCTAAGCAGTTTACAGACCCCAACAATCTGGGTCTTCATTTTACCGACCTTGGAAGGATGGGAGGCTGAGTCAACCTTGAGCCTACTGAGATTCGATCTGCCAACTGCTAGCAGCCGGTGATCAGCAGAAGTAGCTTGCAGTACTGCACTCTAACCACTGCACCACCAAGGCTCTTGCAGCCAGCCTTCTCTCTCTTACACACACACACACACACACACAGAGAGAGAGAGAGAGAGAGAGAGAGAGAGAGAGAGAGAGAGAGAGAGAGACTTCAATATCTATAGTTGTGTGTATGTTTGCTTTTAATAATGGGGTTTTTAGTGTTTTTTAAATTATTAGATTTGTTGTACATTGTTTTATTGTTGCTGTGAGCCGCCCCGAGTGTACGGAGGGGGTGGCATACAAATCTAATAAATAAATAAATAAGATAGAGAAGGAAGTTTAAGCTGGGTTGGGCTTTAAAATTTCTCTGCCTGGTTCTGGATGGGCGTGGCCTAGGCTTCCTCTATCATGGCCAAGGGTGGGTATTTTTTGCTTTCCCAGGGCTCTTGAGTCTCTAGGAGGGCAAAAATTGTTTCTCCAGGCTCAGGAGGCCCTCTGGAAGCTGTTCTTCACCTTCCCCAAGCCTCCATGCGCACCCTGCAGCTACCTGTATCCAAAATGGGCCACATGGGGACTCCTGGGAGGGGAGGGGCCGGATGGTGGGCAGACCAAAGTGGGATTTGTGGGTTCCCTGAATTGCACAAAATCGTGGCTAGAGAGTCTGCCAAACCCCTGTGAACCCCCAGCAGCCCACCCCTGAGTTTACGTAATGTGCCTAGGAAAATACAAGTTCCATAAATGGGATACTTTATTTTGGAAAGACCAAATAGTGGCTGACTTTAAATTGACGAACCGGGAGGGGGTGTGTCAAAGAAAGGTTCCTGCCATTAGAGAAATAGACATCCTACAAGATCTGCAGAGTCATATCTATTCAATGGAAATTGAAATGTACTTTAGTTTCAGACCAAATGGATAAGAAGAAAAAATAATTTGAACTCAGTTTCTCCCCAAAAGCAATGCAATGAGAGATAGCCAGCTCTAGACTTGTTCCCAAAATGATGCAAAACCAGAGATGTTGCAGTGTCCTTAGAAGTTGCTATAAGAATCTCATGGGCTAGGATTTCTCTTTGCCAGTGAGCCAATGTAAGCTGACTTGGCTGCCAAAGTAGCACGCCAAGCAAACTGTGCAGCCAGACCTCTATTCTTTAAATTAACATTGCTATCTTGGCAGTATGGGTAGTTAAATCAATGACTAAATCAATGTCTATGCACACTCAAAGAGAAACAAAGGCAGGTGATATTGCTGGCCCTGGCAACTGGCCAGACATTGACAAGATGATCTTGTAGGCAGCAGCAGCTGCAATGGCACAATGTCCAAAGCAGGAACATCTATCTAAGTAAAAGAAAAATATACATATTCTGCTAAGAAACCATGACTGAAGAAATAAAAGGAAATCACGCAGCACAAATTAAGATTAGAATCCTTGGGAAATATTATGCTCAGCTGTAGTTATGAACATTATTTGATTTATTTGATTTTCATTTCACCTTTTTTATTTATAAGTAACTTAAGGTAATACATATAGTTATGGATGTAAATATATAGAGAGGTAGATGTAGATGTAGATAGAGAGTGATACACAGATATATAGAGAGATAGAGGTAGAGGTAGAAATAGAAACATAGAAGTCTGATAGCAGAAAAAGACCTCATGGTCCATCTAGTCTGCCCTTATACCATTTTCTGTATTTTATCTTAGGATGGATATATGTTTATCCCAGGCATGTTTAAATTCAGTTACTGTGGATTTATCTACCACGTCTGCTGGAAGTTTGTTCCAAGGATCTACTACTCTTTCAGTAAAATAATATTTTCTCATGTTGCTTTTGATCTTTCCCACAACTAACTTCAGATTGTGTCCCCTTGTTCTTGTGTTCACTTTCCTATTAAAAACACTTCCCTCCTGGACCTTATTTAACCCTTTAACATATTTAAATGTTAAATAGAGGTAGAAATGATAAGATATATATAGCTATACAGTGGTACCTCTACTTACGAACTTAATTCATTCCGTGACCAAGTGCCTAAGTAGAAACGTTTGTAAGAAGAAGCAATTTTTCCCATAGGGATCAATGTAAAAGCAAATAATGTGTGCTATTGGGGAAACCACAGGGAGGGTGGAGGCAGTGAAGGGCTACCAAAACTTTTACTACCACACTGTAGGTGTGGCTTATGCAAAATACCCTGTATTTTCTTTCAACTTCTTTTAGTGCAAATTGGGTGCTCTGTGGTGGAGTTCCATTTTTGCTAGCCCACTGCGTTCCTCCCCCAATGTCTAGGCAGCAGCCCACCCCTGGGTGGAGGCCCTGTTTCCTCCCAGGAGATTCCTAGAGAGGTCCCGCGGAGGCTTCTCCCTGCCTTTTCTGGCCCTGTTTCCTCCCAGGAGATTTCTAGAGAGGTCCCGCGGAGGCTTCTCCTTGCCTTTTGTGGTTACAGTTTTGGAGGGTCAGGTTTGTAAGTGGAAAATGGTTCTTGAGAAGAGGCAAAAAAATCTTGAACACCCAATTTTTATTTAGAAAAGTTCATAAGTAGAGGCATTTGTAGGTAGAGGTACCACTGTATATCCCTCTCTAAGCAGTTTCACAGAGTCAACATTCTGCCCCCAAAAACCTGGGTCCTCATTTTACCAGGGATGAAAGACTGAGTCAACTTCTAGCCTGGTGAGATTTGAACTGCCAAACTGCTGGCAGCTGGTGATAACAAAAGTAGACTGCAGTACCACACTCTAACCACTGCACCACCAAGGCTCTTGCAAGTTTGAAGGTAAAAATCTCCTGCCATCACTTTTAACCATCTGATTAATTCAGGCTGGTCCTTCCTAAGTTGTTTTTTTTCCCCTCTAACTGTTAGGTGACTTCCGTCTCCTCCCTCTCTTGTCTTCAACACATCCACACATTCCATTTAAATCATGTCAGTCTAATGGAGCCATTTACACATGGGCAAAATCTTCAGGGGAAAATCAGTCTGCAGAAATAATCATGGTGGGATGAATCTAAAACTAATGAATCTAAATTTTTAATTCAATATTTTGCTGATGATGTTGCTAAGTTTCACCATATTCCTTATGCGTTATGATTTGAATCCAATATAGCAAATGACTTTTGACAATGCTTATCCTGGACTTCATTTAACCAGTAGAATCCCAAAAAGTGCTGAAGATCCTGTCTAGTATGTCCTCTACTACCTGTGGATTTTAATCCATGCTCCTATTGCTCCTGTTGTTGTTGTTTTTTTCAGGCTGCTGGAGAGAACATGATGGAGTGACTCCATAAAGTTTTCAATTCCTCTTAGGGAGTGTTGTGGTTAGCTCTGGCCCAGCTCCTGCCCCAAGGACTGTGGATGTGGGGGAGTCATCCACATGCTGCAGGCCTGTTTTGCTCCTGGTGGAATCTGATGATGAAGGCTCCTCTGAACAAGAAGACATGAGTGACAGGGAGGAGGAGAGTGTGGCAGACAGCTGAGAAGGAGCTCAATTATCTAGCTCCTCTTTGGATTCGGAACAAGAGTTAATGATACAGCCACACATGTGGAGAGCGATAAATAGGCAGCAACAACTGAGAGATTATTATCAAAGAAAATGAGGCCACCTGTGGTTGGGTGGAGCTGTGGTAATTAGTGAGGCTGCTATAAATAGCAGCCTGTGGGTTTGGCCATTGTGGAGGATTATCTGATCATTGTGTTTCATGCCTGCTTTGCTGACTTTGACCTTTGTGTGCTGA